>NW_008760122.1:0-704 GCF_000715545.1 Opisthorchis viverrini | reverse complement strand
TATGAGTAGTACGTTACAAAGATACACATTGATGCCAGTTCTCTCTGATAAGGTGCTTATTGACAAGGACAAATTGAACGCTTGCCAAACTGCGGATGAACTTTTTACGAAGGATTTTCAACATAGTGTGAAATCAGGGATAGGCTACAAGTCAACCTCCGTTCAGTCAGAGAATGGGCTATCCGAAAAGATGACTGTCATTCAGTGATCTGAGTCCCCATGTGTATAGAGAATGCACGAAATGCTGTGCAGTCTGTCTGTCCAAAAAGGTCATCAACCACTCGTCTGTGCAAGGAACTCGGTTACATGTCTCCTCGGGGAATTGAACCGTATTTCTTTGTGTGTAGTTCCTGTGACCACTGGAAATCTGTCGCTTTCTTGTCGGGCCAGACAACACGTACGTCTATATTTTGGCCCTGGTCCCGGATCGATTGGTTCGATCCAAGTTGCTTTGTCTATCCTTCTTGTACAGCACTTTTTCATGTGGTAGCAGTAAACCAAATCGCCGCGGTGTAAGACAGGCAGTAACCAACGACGTTCTCGTGCACTTCTATCGTATTCGCTGGTTCTTCAAACAGTAGCACATGTGGCAGTTCAAATCGTGAATGGCTTCCACAGTGGGTCGAGTCGATGGACCAGCACCTAGTAGTATTTATCTTCTTAGCCCTTCATATCCCAGCTAGTTGCCTTTTGTGATCACCTGA
>NW_008760121.1:0-704 GCF_000715545.1 Opisthorchis viverrini | reverse complement strand
TGCCATGGCGACCGAGGAAATCATGAGGGCTGCCGGATTGCCCAAGCCTAGACATGAGCAGCTCAGATACCGGGGTCGGGTTTGAACCAAGGACCTCGGAATGGGTAGGTTTGCGGCTTAATCACTGAACTATTTTGGGCTCAATCAGCTCGAGTCATCTCAGTCCGCTAGTCATCTACAAAGGTTTGGTTAGTCCAAGACACTATGACAGACTCCCTCACGTAGCAATGTGAGAACGCAGATGAGATATGCAAACACTGGATGCGATTACCCAATCGGTCTATTTATCTGGATCATTCTAGTCCTGTGGGAAAGCGAAAGATAGGATAGCTGAGCACAGAGCAGGACTGGTTCGATGGAAGAATGCCTTTGAATGTGCGATTGACATAAATCAGGTAGGTAGGATGATGAGCCTCAGGGTCTTCATGCATGAAGGCAACGGTCATCAAAGTGACTGTGTTTGGTGGTTGGGGCTGCATTAGTTGGTCATCTCGGAAAAGGACGATACAAACGAGCTCTGTAAGGTCAGTAGTCCTTCGATATGTAGGGTACGTATTCCAACCACGGTACACATATGGCGCAATGCTTTAGGGGCACTGATGATCAAACACCGAAAATCTGTGTATCATTCACGTGCAAAACTACGGGATGAAAGGAGAAGACGGAGAACCCGGGAGGCGGCTGTATCCGCGGGACAAACATAC
>NW_008760120.1:0-704 GCF_000715545.1 Opisthorchis viverrini | reverse complement strand
GGTCTGGCGCACACTGGTCTATCCTCGGTCATCTGAGCCGTTCATATTAACTAAACAGTTCACGTCTCCCTATTGTGACAAGGACACACCCGAATGTCTATCTACGTCATTTTTGTGGAGCGTCTCATTGGAGCTATGTCACTGTAAACTGCTTACTTACAGTCACAGTTGTCCCGGATCCGGCTGGATACCGTCCCAGAGACAGTGTGTGATAGAGTAATCGGATAGGTAAGGAGGTGTTAAGCAGGTGGATTGAAACATTTTCAGCTGTTGATCAAGGGAAAATCGAGAAAATATTTGGGGACCGCAACGTTCAGCTGTATCACCTAACTGTCCCATAGGGAGGCACGAGGGTTGCATAAGCCTAGACAGGGGAAGTCGAGAGGCAGAGGTCAGATTCGAACCACGGACCTTCCGGTCAGTAAATTCGCGCTCTAACCACTTGGGCCATCTCGCCCGGGGACCGCAACATGAACAGCTGGTAGTTCGATGACTTAATGTCGTTTGCTATGTGCCCGCAGATGAACATGAATGCATGGCCAGTCAGACGAGTATCTTAACTGCAGTAAGCTGCTGTTTTTCGCACCGCTTCTCTTGACGGTGACTGTCCTAAATCAACACCCGACCAATGCCCTTTAGTTTCGGTGATGAGGAGACCCGATTGCCCTAACCTTCGCATGTCACCAGTTTGTTTGCTTGCAGTG
>NW_008760119.1:297-704 GCF_000715545.1 Opisthorchis viverrini | reverse complement strand
AGCATGGCCTAATTCTTCATGAAGTCGCTCCAAGGCTGTTTCGACTGCGCTGCTTGATACCACAATACGACGCAAGTAAGTACGACCTTTTTGGTAGTAAAGGACACCATTCGTCACACTCAGCTGAGTCCAAAGTGCCCAAAGACAACGCGTCGGGTAGCTCGAACCCGCGATTTCGTTACTGGATGGTCGATGTTGGTTGTGGAGTGGCCGCTCATATAGGGGTTTCAATTTGGCAATTTGAGGTCTGAGGATTGAACTGCGGCCCACTCCTCACTTTCCGGTGCATGTAACGACATCGATAAGACGTAAGAAACGGAGCCTGGTGGACAATCACCATGATCACGGGTTGGTCGGCGGGACAAAACATATGCGTTCCCGTGTTGTTTACCTGCTAGATGCTGGCT
>NW_008760119.1:0-153 GCF_000715545.1 Opisthorchis viverrini | reverse complement strand
GAAGTTTGCAAGTGCTAACAGGTCCTTGCGTATCGTACAGTATCGCTTCTCTCGATGTGAGAGAGTTCGGCTGGCATATGCGATTACTCTTTCCATGGCGTCACCTGAGCGTTGAGACAGCACAGCACCAATCGCGTTCTCGCTTGCATCCGT
>NW_008760118.1:0-704 GCF_000715545.1 Opisthorchis viverrini | reverse complement strand
TTACGATACACAGCCTAAACATACTTCTGTTAATTAGCCTCATGAAGAATGTGCATCACCTCTGAAAAAGCACTCGGATCGAGAACGTAAATTAGTTTACTGTAACTTATTTGTCCCACCAGGTGTTTGTGCGGCAAACTAATAACTCTAAATCAAACAGGCAGTAGTCTGTAAAGCTGACCAAATAATGAGACGAATCGAATTTCATTCATCCAGAGATTACATTATCAACAAACGTGATCAGCAAACTCATATTGCACGGTCACACACCACAAGATCATTTGAAACACACATATATAACAGGTAGCGAAGTCTGGTCGAACTAGACGCACACCCAGTCTCTCTTCTGATGCGATTCTTCAACCTTCTTTTGATGCTGATGTGTGTAGTGAGTTGTCGGACGGCACAAAATCATCGTGAGTTTCACTGACTCTATCACAAAACCTCCATGACAAACCATATTAGAATGTCTGTGGTTTCCTTTGTTTACAACAAATTGCATTACGGTTTGTAGCGCCAAATTGAGGCCGGGTCGCCCGATGGTATATAAATTAGTTTATGTGTCACATTAGTTGCAGGCATTTAGTGATTGGTTAATAGAAAATACACACTTTTTCGTCAAATCCGAGGTTTATGTGCTCGAGTTTCCGCATGCTGACCGACAACAAACTGACTGGGCATTTTCCTACCTGAGATCAGATTAA
>NW_008760117.1:0-704 GCF_000715545.1 Opisthorchis viverrini | reverse complement strand
ACATTCTAGATAGCCCTTATTTGGTTACGTATGCATCACAACGTTTAATGCAGTGCACAATTTGTTTTCTCCGGTGAGGTTACTGGGTATACAACAACACGATTTCTGTCGGCATCTTTCATCGAATGCTTCGTGGACTTGGACGAAATGAGCGCGCCAAAGTTCACCTAATCAAGGAGGCTATTGTCAGATTCCTGGCATGTGGCAGGCAACCCAATTCTCCACTACAACCAAAACCTCCGGTCAGTCAAATAATGTTGTGTGCAGCACTGAAGATTTTTCAAATTTAACTCAGAGTCGACAAGACAGCCAATTTACAGTAAACAGCTGTTCAAACTGTATGAATAAACGTTACCTAAGAACGTTTAAAGAGATTTAAAACCACAACCCTTCGTAGTTTGCATTTGGTTTCGAAATATGCCTGTTTGGATCAGTGCAACAGGTAGGCTAGAATAACTGAGGTTTGCATGGGCCAGTAGAGTACGTTGGTTGTTATCATTAGGTTTGAATGAAAACCCTAAGTCAAATTCATCTGTCAAGTTTACAAAATTGCTGTTGGCAAATAGGAGGTCATAATAGCCTGAAGCATTAATGGTAGGGTCAACATTATTTAATTGTTTGCATTCTGATGCTGTGATGGAGATTCAGCTAGCACATTATTGTCAATTGTAGCGGCTTGTATTAAATAGCGGCAATACATGAAG
>NW_008760116.1:0-704 GCF_000715545.1 Opisthorchis viverrini | reverse complement strand
CGAGCGCAGAATCCGTGGTTAACCTAAAGCGTGGAAAGTTGATGACAAAGTATGAGTAGTCAAGCTTCTAGATTACCCGAGCGCCGCCGTGATCTAGGTGCATCTCCGTAAGCCTCCACTTTGTAATGTGACATCAGTGCGGCCTGTGGTGGAGAATTGGTTAGTAAGGCCCGTTAGACTTCTGCTCGTAGACTAACATAAAGCTATCCCCATGTCAGCTGCTTCTGCATCTACGGGTAGAGATCCATAAACAGATCAAATAAATTTTAATAAAATTGTGTAACCTAGCAGGACATCAGTGTGTAGAGCTCTTTGGTTGTGCTAATCAGGAAGGCTAACGACTTTTTGTGAATTTTCGGCGTTTGAATGAAATTTCCCTAGACCGGATCGTAGCTGTCTCTTTGGTTGCGGATATTTTGGATTCACTCCAGCATTCCCGACATTGCACGTTGTTTGACTTGTGTTCTAAATGCTAGACACTAGTTATCAAATCGGAGGAATGGAAAAAACAGCGTTCAAGTTTGGGGATAACTAATACAAATTCAAACGGATGGGGTTGGTTTGACATTATTCACACTCCGGCCCTTGATGCTTTGTTTAAAGGGGGACAACAGAATATTGTAGTGTACAGGGACAACATCGTTGTACATAGCAATTCAAAACCAAAGCGAGCAGTTCACTTGAAGGCCGTAATGAAGCATATT
>NW_008760115.1:0-704 GCF_000715545.1 Opisthorchis viverrini | reverse complement strand
GTAAGGGATCCTTGTTCGGCCCGCTTGTATCGAGTAATTTGCGAGTAATATGTGGCCCGACGCTCAAACATTCAAAGCTGTCCACATCCTACAAATAGTAACATGCAAACAAGGTTGCACTTGTTTTGCGGTGTTTAATTATAACACTTGTAGTGCTTTTAGTTGTATTATATTATGCTGGAAATCGCTGGCATTTTAGATTGATAGTAATTTTATTCACATTGCCGGAGCGACTATCGGTCACCGAGTGTCGACCATCGAAGGGGCATTCCTCGGTGGTCAAACCAGACAAACACATGCCGTTTGCAGATTCCAAAGTGTCTTTATATTTCCGGTTCATCCGAAGAATATGTTGAAAAAATCGAGTCACTGGCGACAAACATAACTGATATTCAAAACAATTCAGTGGCTCACGGATTCCTATGGGTTGGAGATTTTTGGGCCTCGGTTTTGTACAGCAAGGGACATTGCGGCTTCAGTGACATTGTTTTCGAAACCGTTCCTTCAATAAATCGTGTACCTGATATTGCAGACATGGCATGTAGATGAAAAAAAGTGCAATGGACGATTTTTCCGTGTCAAAAATCCCTTCGATGCTTCATCTCCATCAGAATTCCATCAGATCAGTCGCAGAACTGAAGAAGAAAACTTGCCCTTGAAAGACAAAAACACGGTGAACCAATAACCACACATTACTTCGGTAG
>NW_008760114.1:0-704 GCF_000715545.1 Opisthorchis viverrini | reverse complement strand
GGACTTTGAAGACCTTTTAGCCTTCGTCTTGTTATCTGATCGATCACAAGATTAGACAGGAATGCATAGATTGGGCACCCGTGACAAACTATGCGTGCGGAAGCTTTTGTATAGCTCTCTGTATACTCTCACAATTCAGGAAGTCTTAGAATACAACGAACACGTAGTGTTCACACAATTCAGGAGCATTAACTCGGGTGCAAGCGTCGAAAAAGCCTTGAAAATTCAAGAACAACAAAATTGTATGGCGTTTTGACCTATCACGTAAGGGGATGTGTGTACGCAAGCTTTTGCCTAGCTTTCCTTCTTTACTCTCACATCTGGAAGTCCGAGAATTGGAAGAACCTTCTGTACTCACGAAATTCCGGGACACTTATTGGTCGACAAGCGTGTTAAGGAGAACAGACTGGTTAGCCTAGTCGAATGCGGCAGTACTACTAAAATTGTGGGTCGTTTGTATTTATGACGTTGTTCGGACACCTGATGTTGTGAATATTTGGTCAACGCGACCCCTGCCTAACCGAAATCCCGCTTCCTACTCTCGAGTAAGTGTTTCATGAGCCAACATAGGGCGATGAAGCACAGTCGACGCCCATAGGTCAAGCTGGTCCTCAAGGGGTTACCATCCCGCTTTTGGAAGGGGGCACTATCACTGACTCTTCCCAGTTGTATGGGAGTCTCCTTTTTCCAAATGCAGGCAAGCA
>NW_008760113.1:0-704 GCF_000715545.1 Opisthorchis viverrini | reverse complement strand
AACAACAGATGTGCATATGGAACGAGTTGCTGGCGGATGACGAAGCTGAAGAGCGGAGTCGAAGGAACAAAGTTAGGGCGTCATTCGAAGCGGCATGCTCGATATTGCACCCCAGTGAATCGTCATTGTTTTTCTTGAAATATTAGCTTACCTATTCATAATAAACTAGCTTATTCTGCTATTTTAGTTGACATTATCTTGGAGGGGGGAGTCTACTGACTAACTCAGCAGCTGAAGCAGTCTCACCATGTTCATTGAAATTGACCGAAATTACTGAATATCTGATCACTGCATTCACAAACGCTGTTTAAAACGCCGGGATGTAAAAAAGCGCCAGTAACTAAGCATATAAACTGTGCAAATCAGCTATTTTAGCCCATATCCAACAGGAGAACTGTCCCTGTCAAGGATACATCTTGTTACTCCTGAAGAAATTTCTTCTGAAGGGTGAGAATTGTACTAATGGCGTTGAACAACTTTGGTCGAACGTATGAATGAGTTTAATGACGTTCACACTGACCTTTCGGGAAACTGATATCCAAGAGCACGTCGTAAGCTTCAGCTATCACCTGGATCGCCTCCACCTGAATCACGCCAGCCAGGTTTTCTAAATCGTACACTTCAAGACGTAAGTGTCGCTTCGAACCAGACTTGAACGGTTTCATTGCCCGAAAGTGCAGTTCCAGCGCGAACTCTGATCCTGG
>NW_008760112.1:0-704 GCF_000715545.1 Opisthorchis viverrini | reverse complement strand
AGGGGTACACCTTTTCCCGGTAGGTTGTGGTCCGACAGCCTTCGTTGGTGAACTGGGAAGCAAGCTAAGGAAAAGTCAATGATGAAGAGTTTTTACTGCTCGGAACGGACCGATCTCGAAATACAGAGAACAGATGTATGTAGGCGAGCCACTTTGCCTGGTAGAAAGGGCATGTGCATTCTCCAGCACAGGTGTCCACAGACTGGGAGCATCTGGGTGTTTGTACCACAAACTATAAGTCAGTTTACGTAGCTCAACCTCACCTTGTTTGTTTCAACGCTCTCATACGGCAGCCGCAGCGTTCGCGGACCCAAGTGCCTCAAAACGAGAGAGCATGCATATGTCGTTACTCGACAGACCACGTTTAGAACGTAGGCGTTGCCCTCCAGGTTTTGTTGCCTGTCGCAGTGTACGACGTATGCATCTCGACGTGCAGGGACACCTTTTGTATCGCATGCCCCAACGTGTCGGAATGTGCACGCGGTCTCTAAGGCGGCCATTTGCACTCTGCAATCGGTTGTTGGTCACATTACCGAAGTGAACCATTCTGGACTGTGCGTGTATGGCCAATTATCGGGTTATGTACAACCAGCGGCACAGCAGCTGCAGGTCTTGTCGGAAACTGTGTGCTTGTAATGCGGTGAACAAAAAACCCACCTTACATAGTTTTCCAATATGTGCCGGCTAATCGCAGAATGTGTCTA
>NW_008760111.1:0-705 GCF_000715545.1 Opisthorchis viverrini | reverse complement strand
TCGCACTCTAACCACTTGATCCGTCTCGCCCCGGCAACTCTGCGTCCGTAACACATGAACCAGTCAACCTAGCCTGCAATGCTGGATGCATTCTCTGGGAGAAGTACACTCTGCTTAGCAAAAAACCGTCTCCTGACCACCCCATTCCAGCTTAACTTATGAGATATCGGTGGTCGAAGACATTCGCAGCCCGTAAAATACAGCCCGTACTGTAGTCTGAGACGCGCGTCCGTTGTCGAGTCCTGACTGCCAAAACAACCGAAGCCACTTGGCCGCATGATCTACCCCACATGCGAGCCAACCTCAAACCCACCCCACACTGCCATTAGCTATAGGTGATGTGAGTCAAGTACAGACTATCGCTTGCTCTGAAACATCTATACAGATTCGGAACATGCACTTGTTCGTTGCTGCTTCTCGTTGCCCTTCTTATGGGTGTGTAAAATGCGCATACTTCGCCTGACCAATGAGAAGCTTTTAGATCCTGAGGTGAAACAAGTCTACCAGAACAAACACCTGAAATCCCTTTCGGATAACAAGCGTACGGAAGTTAATCCTAACTGGAATTTGCAACGCTGCAATATGATGAGGACTTCTCCTGCAAGATTATTCAACTAACTAGACCTAAGCACAAAATCTGGAGCAACACCCTGAAACTTCTCGAATCGCGGACATGCATTTCTCCTAGTCGTGTACGAAAGAAAT
>NW_008760110.1:0-705 GCF_000715545.1 Opisthorchis viverrini | reverse complement strand
GTGAATCTGCAATACCTGTGGTGAAGGCACATCAGCTTATCCGCCAAGAGTTGCGTTTACAATGTTGTTATGCTCTCCATACTGGTTAGAAGCTGGTCATTGTGCGCTGTGGATATAAAAACTCCGTGTTTGGCCATAGATTTCATCAGAGCATTACCTGATTCTGGTGAGGACACCGGATCAGTAAGCAATTCTGCCCGCGTGATGTATGCAAAATCTACCTACCACACAATTTTGAATAGTTCTGGCGTTTTACAATCAGTCAAGCTGTTTTGGATTTATACTGCATTCAAGTGCTATGTACCCTGCAGATACCTCTGAACAGAACTCCCAAAGAAAGCGCGGGACCTAGTTTACTAACCTCCATGATAGCATACAGAAGCAAACGAATCCTTGCACTGCTAAAACGACTGTGTAGAAGGTTAATTTCAAAAAACCGGTTTCTTTATCTCACAAATTACCAATTAAATAAGACATGTCATATATATTAGCGACAACGGTGATAACTCGGTTTGAAGGATGAAGTCAAATATTCGAAGTTTAGTCGGTGTATTGCTCAAAAGCTACGCCTCGTTTGCACTACTGAGTCTTCTGTCATCACAGCCGTAAATAAGTCATTAGCACTAGTTAATAATAAAAAAGATAATAAGATGACCGTTCAGCTATAGTCCCCTTTCGGCGCCTAGCTGCCATGCCTCCCGAAGG
>NW_008760109.1:0-705 GCF_000715545.1 Opisthorchis viverrini | reverse complement strand
CGGACCTTCCGATCAGTAAATCCGCGCTCAGTGAAGGCAGGAACAAGCTTATCAACACAGTTCCCGTATTTTCGGTAGTTACTTCTCATTGGTGTGAACATCGCTGTTTTGGGGGGAACAAATTAAAGCTGTTGTTTCCATAGGAATATTTATGAATTTTGCTGACATCGAACATTGATCGTGAGCATTTTTGGCAGAAACATTTATTCGCTATCACGTGACATTTTGATGAAATGTATAAGGTTCGGCCCCTGAAAGCATAGAACCACTTGATATGTTTACATTCATATCAGTCCCATTTGACCCGTCGTCTTCCTGTGCTGATTTTTTTCTGGCGAGTTCACATCAAATGTGGGAGGCACTGGGCTCGAGTTTCGCCTCCATTGGACCTCATCATCTGTACGTCCCGGGGTTCGAACCTCGGACTTGTGAGGCCAGCACGTTACCACTGTTCTACGCTGGATTCGCCCGGCGATTTTGTGCACGCTTGAAGGTGTGACTTACTGAAACACTACTCAGTAATGGTCCTGGTTGTAACGGTCGATTCACCCGTCGTCTGTTAGAATGTTCCAGTCAGGTAGCACCACGGACGCTTGGAATCTGCTGGGCAATTTTTAAAATGTAGTTTGTAGGTAGTATCTAGGTGTTTGTAGTTCACAGCCATATCACTCAAGTTTGAACACGTTCACCTGTTCAGACGTGAAA
>NW_008760108.1:588-705 GCF_000715545.1 Opisthorchis viverrini | reverse complement strand
GCTCAGCTGTAGCACTCTTTCGGTGCCTACCCGAGGGAAGCGCCAGGGCTGGGTACTGCCAGGGTTGCCCAAGTCTAGACAGGGGAAGTCAAGAGGCAGAGGTCGGGTTCGAACCAC
>NW_008760108.1:0-266 GCF_000715545.1 Opisthorchis viverrini | reverse complement strand
CTCTCCCTTCGTTGTGTCTGAACAAATCAGATTTCCTGGGCCTGCGCGTTGTCAGTTGTCTTTAAAAAGGAGAGAGATTCTGACCAAAGCATGTTAAGCACATGTTCTGAGATTTGTTTTACCATTATTCTCGTATACATTAAGCCAAAATTGGCATACGAGAGAGCAAATGCTCACATTTGTTTGATCCTGTGAACCTAGAGAAGGATATGTACATGTCAGACCACTGCATCCAGATAGATCCGTAAAAAATCTTGGCTTTTATT
>NW_008760107.1:0-705 GCF_000715545.1 Opisthorchis viverrini | reverse complement strand
AGCATGGACCTGCGAATTGCCGATTTTTGGGGCATCTCAAACTGTTGTTCGCAGCGTTGCCCTGAACACTGTTGCTGTGTATTAGTACAAGAAACCCTTCAGATAGGTAACTGGCGAAAATATGCGGCAGCCAGGATTTCTGGGAAGTTGCTGCTTATATTTAGAGATGTCCCAAACGCCCAGATGTCTTGCCAATTGAGGAGAATCGATAGCACTAAAATTCGAACGGAAGATAAAAATCGATTAAAAAGGATCAGCCCATAAGGTCGGTAGAGCTTACGCATCACTGGAACACCGGTGTCTGGAAAGTTTTGCCGAATTTGTGGCTGGCTGACTAGAGATCAGGTGTCCAATTGAGCAGCGGGTTCCTCCGAATGTTCTGGAAGATATGGCGGCCGACGGCGAAGTGTAGCTTTTCCTTCCCATCCACATTTTTGGCTTGTAGGTGTCGATATATCAAGTTACTCTTGATATATTTCCTTATACTGACCAGTGTTGCTTTCTTTCCCTGAGGGCTTCTTAAAAACGTATTACGGATTTGAAATCGGGGAGCGTTACAGTCTAGGATGAAAGTGTCGTGAGTGGAACACACCGGGGAGACGCGGGTCTTAGAATAATATCACAGGATTTATGAATAAAGCGGGCTCTGAAAGCGTTGGCTTAAGCCTCACCTGTCCTTTATTCGGAGTTATGACCTCCGATTAA
>NW_008760106.1:0-705 GCF_000715545.1 Opisthorchis viverrini | reverse complement strand
TAGTAAGCAGGTCGTTATTTGCTAGGTTACTAAGTAAAAATTTGCCCCATCCTTTCTTATTCAGCCACTCCTTAACACCTTCCTCTTTGTATTAGAATTTAAGTTATTTTCTATCTTGACGGTCTCCATCCAATGCGATTCGTCCTCAAGCTGTAATAATAATTTTATTTCCAAATTGTGAGCAACATGCCCACTGAGGCATGATCGACAGCTAAAACCTGAAAGCGGTAGGCAACAAGGCAACAGAGGAGAGGCTACAACCAACGAGTCATGCTTACTACGTTGAAAGTCACCACTGTGGTGGAAACCGGAAAATGGGATAATGGTCATAAGGTGCGACTAGTTCAATGGCGAAGCCGACTGAAACGATCTAAAAGTTAAGAGTTCCGGCAACCAATGTACATATGCGGTTGAGTATAATGTCAGGATCGCAAAAAGCAAAAATAGAAATTATGATTAAGTAATTCGAAAGGATACAAATGACAAGTTTCATCTCAAAAAGCTGGTTTACATTAAAACTAACTGGACTCACCGGCGTCACCACTATGAGGAAGTCTGGTTTAGAAGACAGATTCGATGGCAGATAGAGCCAATGCATGGGACCAAACGAATACCCTGAACAAAATTGAACTCGTGGAAGGAGCAAACCGAAATTGCAGCAAAAACTCGGGTAACCTAACCTAGCAAATAACGACCTGCGTACTA
>NW_008760105.1:0-705 GCF_000715545.1 Opisthorchis viverrini | reverse complement strand
GGAAGTTGCATTAGCTCTGACACTGGTGTAACAGACGAAGTGAACGCATGGATATCAAAAGTCAGATTTGTGTTTGCCAATTAGCGCAACTAGCGTGAAAAAGGCGACCCACCGTGCCTGTGTTGCACTACGGTGCAGCTACATTGTTGTGCGCCTGCGGGACATAGCCACTGCGGACAGATGATATCAGGCTTCTTCCAAGTCTTTGACTACCGATGTCTGAATACCAAAGCTGAAATCGACTGGCACAAGCGAATTTGCAATGAGGTGATCAATAGACGGGTCTTCACTGAACCAGAGCGTGCTTCCCTTAATGGATGCATCAAGCATTGCAAGCCAATCTGGCTGGGTCATGTGTTACGCATATCGAGTCACCACCTACCGAGTTGAATACTGTTTCCGCCCCTAATTCCGAGTGACAGAAACCTACATGTGGGCACAATTTGATATGAAGAAGGGAATGGAGGATGTTACGACAGTTTTGGATGTCGTTGAAGCTGTTCGATTTCCAGGATTGGGCCCCACAACCCTCCTAGCGCTTGGCTGGAGACACTGAGTGATGTGGTGGCTAACCGGTGTCAGTGTAATTTCTGGTGTCAGTTTCTATCCGGATTATCTGACTGAGTGCTGGAGGCATAGGCAACTCGGATGTTTATGGTACCCTAGCCATCATCCTTCTAGCATTCATCCTTCTTCTTCTTCTTC
>NW_008760104.1:0-705 GCF_000715545.1 Opisthorchis viverrini | reverse complement strand
GGATGTAGCACTGGTCTTTATGTTCCCAGCACAGGGCAGTATGCTTGCCAGTTCGAGGATTTGCATGAAAAAGCGTTTAACAGTGCTTTGAACAAGATGTTAGATAGAGAGTGGAAGACCATCGCAGAGAGGTTATTACAAGCACCAGGTACCCCAGATAATAAAAATATTTCTCAATAAAAGTGTGCTCTGTGAGCTTGAAAAGTCTTCACCATGTCCATTGCGCATGTTTACCGGGGAAGAGCGAAAATCGCCGAGCTTTAGAAGCGCACCCGGAACTTCTATGAAACCGTAGTTTTAAGGAAGGAATCTTTAACATAACGTTTTAGTATTTGACTGTACATATTTTGGCCCCTAAACTCTCTACATACAGCCACAGTTTTGTTACAAGTAAACGCCGTACACCTGGTGCTTCTTAAGTCGCTTAACGCCACTTTCCCTCTACTTGTAGGGGAGCAATTGCCCCACCGATCTTCGAAAATGGTAACCGAATATCGTCTGGTATCTACGTGCGTCTAAGCCTCACCAGCGTGCAGTGCACAGTTATGGAATGCATCTTGAATCGAGCCATCCTAGACCACTTCACTTACAAATACCTGATATCTCCAGCTCAACACCGACTTCCCTCAAAGCGTTCTTGCGTGACAAACATGTTTGGACAGTCCATGGACGGATAAACCCAAGCCAAGGACGGAGGACTCATAT
>NW_008760103.1:0-705 GCF_000715545.1 Opisthorchis viverrini | reverse complement strand
GCATGTTCATGCACCAACTGCTGGCTCAAATTAACCAATAAAGTGTAGCGAATATGCTTTTACTAAGGTTTCAAATTTTACCTTGGTTCACACTGAAAGTAAGGTTGAATGATGTGTTGTAAATGAGGAAACCAAGGTGGATAATTTTACGCGATGTATTAAATTCGGATGGCAAGCAACTACGCATAAGCACTACAAACCAAATATTTTTATACTCTCGCGCAAAACTATTTTTTTATTAACCGGTAAAAATTCTACTACTTGCTTTAAAATGACAGCAGCAACCAAAAGGTTTAAAGGAATCTGATTGCAGTTCGCGCCAGTCAATCATCACGCTGTTGCAAATGAAGAGCGATAGAAATATGTTGAGACGCGTACATGTAGATAATTGTAGCTAAGTATTTTTAGACTATAGGAAAAATAAGCAGGTGCATTGTGGTTGAACGACTGAAGAGACACAGATGATGGTGCTCACTAGGGACAGCAAGCAGAAAGCAAAGCCTTTCTGGTCAAGATTTGCCATTGTAGTGCATTATTTGCTTAGACCCGCACGTTACACTCCGTCTGCACGTGATATTTTCTGCCTCGCTCCGTTATGACCCTGATGCTGTTCTAACTTTCGATTCGTGATTTAGATTTTGCAAAGATAGTTCCACTAGAGCCGAGGCACACAGATGATGGTTGGAGAGTGCGCTTACTGCTATG
>NW_008760102.1:0-705 GCF_000715545.1 Opisthorchis viverrini | reverse complement strand
ATCTGCGTACAGTATGAAAAAAACAGAATTTGCACTTTGTCTTTTCCTTGATCGAGGCTACCTCGCACTCCATTCTTTCCTGGTGAGTAAGTATAGCTGTCTTTGGAGCAACCAAGGTTTATTATCTATGGGGGCTGCTGTTATTAATGTTTGTTCGAATTGTTTACGAGCTCCGTTCCACTGATATGTCGGTGAGGAAGTGGTCAAAATTTTTGACCTTATTCGCTGGCACGAAGAATGCAGATTCTCAAATATTCGGGGGTATGATGTTTTGCACTTCGTGGCTATGATGTCCTTGCTTGTTACGTTTTAATCCCACTTCTTATTATAGGTACTTATTTTGAAACAAAAGATGCATTAAATTAAAAAATGTGCAGGGTGTTTCACTTTGCCTAAAACTAACGTGTGCTGAAGGTACTTCTGTTGCTGGATTTATTTCGGGAGTTCCCGACAAACCAGTTAATGCGAAATATGCAGAAGGCTTGTTCCTGTATTTTACCATATATCCGATATGTTCTTGTCTGAGTGAGCGGATGTGGAAGCACGCGTTCATGTAACTCGAAAAACATCATCGAAAGTAATCATGCGGGCAACACTCACTAAAATCTGCTGAGACGCACGAACACAATGTCTGCATAAGTTAAACTTCGCTTCGAGGTCCTCCAGACTGATAAAACTTAAATACTGTCCAAATTTTTGTACGAC
>NW_008760101.1:0-705 GCF_000715545.1 Opisthorchis viverrini | reverse complement strand
CGAAAGTAGTGTTTGAGATAGCCAAGCCTGTCATTGCAAAATACAGCGCAGTGGATTTCAAATTTTTTAGAAAATGCTTATCTCCCGGATGTCTTGCAATCAGCAAAAAGTCGGTGCACACATACACGCAGGAACTGCTGTGTATCTCACTTTTTCTGGTAAAAACGAGAATAGATCTTGAAATAAGCGCGAAATGAATTTTTTGCACCTTTCTGAAAACGTTAGCGCAACAGAACTTCACCTAATCAGGTAAGCGGCAACGTAGGCGGTACCAAAGCAGAGTAATGCAAGCAGTTGACAGATATGCTTACCCGAAAACACGATAATGCATAAAGCAACTATTACCAGGTTGTGCGTCATAAGGCCAGATGATATCGACACTGAGAATACAGACATCTGTTCGTCTTTTGAATATTTACATACCCAGCAATCAGCCAATAAAAAGTATTAGAACAATAGAGAGACTTAGGCTAAGAAATAAGAGGCACCCGATAAGGTAACACACTCAGTATCATAAAAGCTCTTATTGGTCAAACTATTCACTTGGCTTTGCAGCGTGAATAAGCCCAGATGATTGGTTGCACACTTTGGACTACCTAAAATGCTTTCTATCTTGTCTTGGTGTCCTATTTTACCGAGAGCGCATTGGTTAAAACGTTAAGATAACACGAGGACAGTGGCGGTATTATCAAACTGCAAGTAATG
>NW_008760100.1:0-705 GCF_000715545.1 Opisthorchis viverrini | reverse complement strand
GATCTACATAATCCTCGACTATCAAAGTATCTATGCCAACTAATTGTAGTCTCCGAACAGCACCACCTACGAACACCTCAAACGTGGACTCTGCCTGTTAAACAGAAACGAGAAAAACCTCAATGTACGCTGACATTGACTGGGACGTTTCTGTCAGACTTTATCGGCCCAACTATCCTCCCATGATTAGAAGCTTGGGCTCAGATGCGAGATGGCTTTGCCAAACCAGATTAATATAAATTTTTTAGCGGAAGCCGACACGAAAACTACAGCAGAACTAATAGCCTATACCAATACAAAGTCCTTAAACTTAGTTTTGCTTTCTCAGATTGCAAGGTAATCTAAACAATCTACGCGCCAGTCAATCGTGGAGACGATGAAAGCAGACCAATCAATAAAAACGACAAGTTTAATATCCTGTACTGATTAAAGCTCAGACCACCGAAGTCTGATACTACTTTGAGAAAGCTGTGTGTATTGGCACGCAGCGGCTGGAAACAATGTGCCTATGGCACAAGGTTTATTGCTGATAAATTGATTGATTGACTTGATCCATAGAGAAACGCTGGAGGCAAATAAGTACTGGTTCGACCACCGATTTGATTCCTAACAGTCTGGTATTGTGGCTCAAAGGTGAGGGAGCATCGGGGACAGTCCACCGAACACACGTACACCGTGTGTTCCAATCATCATCATCATCATCAT
>NW_008760099.1:0-705 GCF_000715545.1 Opisthorchis viverrini | reverse complement strand
TCTTCCCTCTAGCCGGCTCTTTATAGCGTTTGTCCTAGTATTAAGTAATTAATTCACAGCTGTCAGTCGGCTTCTCGTTGGAGGTAGAAATATTGACGCGCGCAGGTTTCCGAGACACAGTGTGCTGCGTTTTCTGGATGGGCGCCGAAAATAAATTATTCACCTGCGGACCCGCCTGAAAAACATCACCGCACAGCGAGCGACCGTCAAAATGGTAGTTGTAAAATGATGCGCGATCCGTTGCACACCAGCAATTGCCGTGGCGCTCCCTGGTTCCAGCTCTGAAGCTTATACGCTACTTGGTTTGGTTGTATACACAGGCTATTGATAGCTGTCACCGGTGGATCGAAAAGAAGTGTACATTGTTTTGGCCGGGCTGTAGCCCGATAAACGCCGTTTGTGAACGGGGAACAGACCTAAGTAAACAGCACTCAATTATGTTTTACCACTTGGAAACGACTGGTCCCTAAATACAACGAACAAATTGATGCGGGGGAGCCACATCGCTTAGAGGAAGAAAACGTACATTCTACAGCACAGGTGTCAAACTTCCAAAAGCACTCGCGTGTTTGCACCAGGGACCATCACTTAGTTAACGTAGATTGACCTCACCTGTTTGGTCCCAACAAAATGACAATGCAACCCTGAGACTCGCGGTCCCTGCCTCAAAACGATGGAGTATGGATGCGTCGTCATTTGACAAAC
>NW_008760098.1:0-705 GCF_000715545.1 Opisthorchis viverrini | reverse complement strand
GGAGTGAATAAGATCTACAAATGCTCAGTGTGGGCCTTTCTTTAGACTAAACGTTATTATGAACATCTCGTTCACGTTTTCAGCTGAATTCTGGGTTGACTAGTAGAAATATGATTAATTTGAACAGTGTGTTTTCCCCAGAGGGTAACAGTCTCAACGTACATAGAAAATGGTCGACCGTGGTGCCAAAAAACGTGCCATTCCTAACCACAACCTAGTTGAGAACAATCGCACGGTACACGAGGAAGCACAAACGTTCCTAACCGAAATAGTTGCGGTAGTTTACATTTATGCTATGCTTGATATATGGAAGAATATCAGGCTTTGTGGAAGGAAATGCCTGATTGTTGTATGATAGAACCTTCCACTACAAAGAAAGCCAAGATGAAAGCTCTGACAATTTACCTAAGGTTACAGAGTGACCATTCGAGCTTTGTCTTTTCAAAGAAAACCATGTAAATCGCCAAGTTATCCAGTGAACTTGGCAAATGCTGCAAACGTTCCGTCGCCTTAAGAAGTTGCATCATCATTACATTGTTGTGAAGCGCAGCAGAGGTGTGCTTTTGTAGTTGTGCAAGCTAATCTACCGGATGTACAGACCGTGTTCGATTATTAGTCTTGGTTGAAAGTTTGAGCTTGCAGTTTCTTTAAGTTCCAATCACGCCAACTCATCCGATGTCGGCCGATTTATAAGCCAGAATGGCA
>NW_008760097.1:0-705 GCF_000715545.1 Opisthorchis viverrini | reverse complement strand
TAGACCCGAGGGAATAAAAAAGGTGGACGAACACCTAGAGGGCCGTTGTCCGCCAGTAACCGACATAATCATGATGGGAAAACGGTGAGCCTCGGAATCAGTTACTTGTTTATCACTGAGGACCAATTTTGATGGATAACCTGGCGATACTTCGTTACCATTGTGATCAGCAGTGTTGTGTTTCTGAGGCTGACGATGCCATGTAGGTGCTCAGTAGGAAGTGGAAAAATCTAACCCTTCTCTGTTGTCATACTTTACCACGTAGACCAGCGAATAGCCCAACAGCCCACAAAGCCGGTCGCAATAGTGCATGCAAGTCCCCACCTTGCGCAAGATGCTGTGTTCCGTAATTTGGTACAGAGTATCAGTTTCTTCAGAATGGCTGGCTTGATTTTCAGAACTGAGACGCGTTCACCTCAGAACTATTGACGGCTGCGTTGGTAGCCGTTCTATAGGCTGCTCCATCATGCAGTGGGTATCTCCATGACATAAAACAAAAGTTACAGGTTCATAAGCTTATCCGAAGGCTGTCGTGATAACAGTATTATTCAAGATTATGAACCATGCTATTCAGCTAACTCAAGAATGGATGGATGTATTGCAATACGCGCCTTGGCTATTCGTCCCAGTGCAACTGCTTCCGTGTCAGACTGTACTCGAGTACAGTAGTGTTTGCGCTCCACATGAATTGTTCGGAATACCATC
>NW_008760096.1:0-705 GCF_000715545.1 Opisthorchis viverrini | reverse complement strand
TGGTTACAATGGCTGGCTCGGTTGAACGGCGGTATCTCAACAGTGGATTTTGCGGGTGAGTAATGCACAAAGGGTAATGCGCAGCAATCAGCCTGAGATAGTTACTTTCTGAGATATTTGTCTCAAGGCTGTTGGGTTCCACATTTTTTTCGGAAAGTAAATGAATTCTCACCTGATGTATACAGAAGACATTCTCAGTTCCACAATAATTGTGAAAGACGCGCAAAATTTTCAAAGATCGAAATGACCGCAGCGAATCAACATGTAGTAATCGCCATCGCAACTGTTACATAGAGTCCGGGGATTCCCCGGTGGAATATAGCTGATTCGAGTGAGGGACATATGTTCTCAGGTGTTCCGCACCTCAACCTAACAAATTCCTACAGCTTTGACCTAGATCAGGGTGCTGTGTGAAATGACGAGCGCCGTCGTCAGAGCGGGGGCCGAGCGTCGGCCGTTGGGTGTGTCGACTACATGTGTTATGCTGACTGTGTCATTTGGCCATGTTCTCTTTGATTACATGTGGAGTAAACCAAAAAACACAACAACAATATGAAAATATATTTTGCCCTTAACGAGGTCACAGAGCCCAGTGTTGACCAAAGTCCAGATTCGCGTTACGATATGTATACATATACATACATGTATATATGTATATGTATATATATTCATATATCATTATCAGTTGTGAGAACCGTTTACTTG
>NW_008760095.1:0-705 GCF_000715545.1 Opisthorchis viverrini | reverse complement strand
AGGATTTCATTTTTGTGCGCGCGAATTCGCTAAGGACTCTATTCGCTGTCTAACTTATTTATAGCGTTTTTCACTCGTACGCTTTTGCGTGAAAAACACTTCGTCAATTTAAACCCATTTTTCCTCTGCTCCAAATTATTCATAATCGTAAGCCAACTTGCGGCGGTCCGCTACACCTACCAGGTAACTATAGTGGATGTGAATGAATCCAGTGTCCACTGAATGTAAGACTCGAAATTCAAAGTCATGCTCACTAGGCCTGATCGCGTTTTAATCGTACGGGTTTGCCGAATGACTAACCTATTGTATTGTCAATATCTTATGACCTATTTTTCTGTGGACGAGCACGGGATTGTCGGCTTGAAGATAGCGGGCTAGCACTCTAATGGAACGGTCAAACCGCAACAGCCTCGTCGGTGGACAGGCGCACAAGGAAGTCCTGGAGGATCGTCTGTGGTTCGTTTTACAGAGGAACCACTTTTAAACACACAAAACCACTTCGTAGTTAGCCTTCAAATTCTGGATACGAATCACTTCAGACAAATGGCTGTATGAAGGAAAAAGCTGACCAACTTTCAGAATTTTCGTCTAACTTTTCTTTCCAGTAATATGGAGGACCTAAGGACCTTTTACCTGCTTCCAAAAAAGCCCCTCAAAGATCAGGCGTATGTACCAGGATCAACTCTAGAGGCAAAAAACAGGGTC
>NW_008760094.1:0-705 GCF_000715545.1 Opisthorchis viverrini | reverse complement strand
TGACCATAGGGACTTCCGAGTTGATAGTAACGACCCTCTAAAAGAAGCCGATTTATTTGGACCTGTTAAAAGAAGGACCGAAACTTAGAGTGGATTTGCAAGTATGTTGGTGCGGTTCCAGCCACGGGACATCGCACTGAATAAACAAAGAATGACCAAGGACAGTGCACCAACAATAAATTTGTATACTTGCGGAACCGCCTTGGCAGGCTACTTGAAAGAGAGTAACAGTTGTCTTCGAGGTCGGGTGAATAGAAAATCTTGGTGTTAGCCTTTCGGCCTAGAGAGGAATTTGATTTTCGAATGTCACAAGGTGACACGCTCGTAGCGATCCAAAACATTAAGGCAAGATGTCACCCTAGCTGCTGAAGGTGAGATGCGGTGAATCAATTATGCCGCTGGCTCCAAGCAATACCAATCGATGAAGCAAGTTGTTCTGCGGAGCCTACTTTTGCGTCAGAGGTTGGCAGGAAACTGTCCACCATCATATTTGAGCCGTTTGTAGTACAAGTTAGAAGCAGCCAGCAAGTTTTGTAATGACCAAAAGCTCTTCCTGGTTGATCGAGCCAATGACCGTGTTGAGTTAATTAAAGAATTAACTCAAGGAAAAAAGTTTAGCCAAGCGA
Source organism: Opisthorchis viverrini (assembly GCF_000715545.1). Taxonomy (NCBI): domain Eukaryota; kingdom Metazoa; phylum Platyhelminthes; class Trematoda; order Opisthorchiida; family Opisthorchiidae; genus Opisthorchis; species Opisthorchis viverrini. The sequence continues at coordinate 79 of NW_008760094.1, read as the reverse complement.
GACCATACAGAGTTGCATAACAACCGGGATTGAAACGGTAGATGGGATATGATGGACGTACTTTGCTGATTATATATAT
>NW_008760093.1:0-705 GCF_000715545.1 Opisthorchis viverrini | reverse complement strand
TACCGTGGATCAATTATCATGTTTTTGAAGGCAATGTGACTTACACTAAAACGATCAACATACATTATAGAATTTCCAGAAGGTGAACTCACACTGATTGCACACAGCATCTGAGCATTAGTATGGACTTGCACGTTGAGCTGATGAACCCCAGGTTGTGCTGGTCCGTGTTACTTGTATTGCTGGTATAGTACGTGTACATACTATACTAAATGTAGAAGCCTAAATGGGTCCAGCTGAACGTTCTGTGTATGATGCTCCTCGATTCGCATTTGAGTTCCACAGCTTCACATGTCAGAACAAGTCAGTGTGCAAAGCATTATATGCCGTCACAAAATATGAGGATTTCTAAATTTGAAGCCTCCATCCATTCTGTGACACATTTTCATGGTCTATCGCATGACGCGGTCGGCTCGTGTTGCCTATTTCGATTGCAGGATTCTGTAAACGGACGCATTGTGATCCCTGTGAACCCCTACAATAATCCAGTAACAATAAATCTCGATTAATTTTCTGATTGGAATATATTTATTTTGCGCGATGTCTGCTCTTCTGGTTGGTAACCAGTTATAGCTATGTTTGTCTAATAAAATACATTCACATATTGCCCACAACTATTTGCCTACAATATCAAGGTTCTTTTTCATTCACACTCCCGAAGGACAATCAAGCAATAAAAAACTTAAATATACGTAGCAATACGCG
>NW_008760092.1:0-706 GCF_000715545.1 Opisthorchis viverrini | reverse complement strand
ATCGAGATTGCCAACGGACTTCAAGAAATTGAAAATCCAGTGAGCGAATTAGGAAGAATACTGGCTCAAACATCTAGACCTAATAAGAAATGGATTAGCACAGTGGTTATTCCATATATAGCAGGAACATCGGAGGTTATCTGAAGGCTACTAAACTCAGCCAAAATCCGAGTAGCGTTCCAGAAGAGAAAAACGCTTCGCTCGGTCTTGATGCACTTGAAAGTTTCTCTCCTGTTTGAAAGGACTTGGGGCTGTGTGTATAAAATTAACTGCAACGATTGCACTAAAGTTAACATAGGAAAACCACCAGGGAATGGCACACCAGGATAGGCGAGCACAAAAGGAGAATGAACAAACCACCAAGGAATTCGGAAAAATAACAAATGCTAGTCAAAGACTCAGCGATGGCGGTGCATGCCTTAGATACGGGACGCAATAGGTCTGAATAATGTGGAGACGGAGATTGCGATTCACGTCGCAGTAGCTGATAGCCGAGGCGGTGCAAATTACCAAGCATCACAGTGTGAACAACATGGAGCGTACGGAACTGGCGACAGTGTGGAAAGCGGTCGCAGATAAGCGGGGATGACATGTGACTGTGTGTGGGTGTCAATGCATGTAGAATCATCGGCAAATCACGGGGTAAAAATCCCAACCCAACCGAATTCCACAGAACTCCTCTCCCTTACACAACTATCGTAGCACT
>NW_008760091.1:0-706 GCF_000715545.1 Opisthorchis viverrini | reverse complement strand
ATTTGCAAACTAATTTGGTTTTTTCGAAGTTGGATGCAATACCTATCACGTTTTATCAAGAAAAGCCACTCAACAACCTTTCGTTACAATTTATGGGGGAAAAACTAGGGCAGTCTGAAAAGTAGAAAACAGTCGAAGAGGATTCGATGATCAAAGTAAAAACGCAAAATGATCGAATTTGCTTAAACTTTCGAATGCATTTACACGCTTTCATGATGAAGGTTTGACTCACCACTAGTTGAAGGTTTCCGATTGGTGGTATGGAGTTCCATGCGCATTGTGGAAGGGAATGCTTTGTGGAGGTGAGACGAGAAAACAATAGTCAGCAGGGCTGACAGAACCTATTGCAAATTAGCAGCTCCAATCGGAAATCAGTCTTACACACTTGCAAAATGAAAAAGGAAAAACAGCGGTCTAAAAGATGGCGTGGTGAGAGTAAAATACAATAATTTGTGTGGAGTTTATTCGAACAGTGCTGAGAAATTCAAGACGACTGAGTATATACCTACCGAGTGTTTGACTTAAAGTTCATTATACACCATTCCAAAATTTCATCATATCATCATCATAACCCCGATGAAAGAACTTAGTGGTTGTTGACATGGAAGCCAACAGACCCCTCAAACCCTAACGTTGACATTTGGATTCAGTGATGAGATGAAGGCGTCCCCTCTGGAGGGCTCATGCGCCCGTGCTTTCCCTAAAA
>NW_008760090.1:0-706 GCF_000715545.1 Opisthorchis viverrini | reverse complement strand
CGTTTGGAATTGCCTAACTTGAAGTGGTAGGCATTACTTACTCAAATGTCACGGATACCACAATCTACCTTTAAGGCGCCTAGGTATTTTTGGATATATGATATCAGCTTTCCAGCTTGAATTCACCGACCAGGGTTGCTAGCGTATTGACAAAATTGACCGTAACTCCGTCATAGTCATTACAGTCAAATAAATACAGAGGGACTTACGCGCATCATCGGTGTCTGTTGAATAAACGTCAGGGTTTGTGAGGATCGTGCTTAGGCATTCTGGATATCAAAAAGCGTGTAATTGAGGACCAATCCCGTTATTCGTCTGCTGTTTCATGCCAATCTCCCAAACCACAGTACCAAATGGGTGGTTGATAACCGAATAGGTATTCGGGTGTTGCACTGAGAAGTGACTACCGGTTAATGTGATGGTTAGGATGTCTTCCAACACAGCGCAGACATTAATCATTTATTCCTACAACTTGCACGCAAAAGTAAATCCACACATGGCCTCTGGTGGAATGGGAGTCCCTCAAACCGTCTATCCTTGTGGCCGCAGATTAATTACCTACAATCGTTCCAATATGTGGCTGTTTTCTGGCAAATGACCAATGTGCAAATACTCGGTTCCTCGGATTACTTGAGCGTACAACTTTGCAGGATTAAAAGTTAGACATAAGCATGAACCCATAACTGGCTCACCGTTGAAACAGGCT
>NW_008760089.1:0-706 GCF_000715545.1 Opisthorchis viverrini | reverse complement strand
GAACCGCTCACAAAGATACACTGCAATCGATCAGACCAATCGCAACGAGTATAGTGAGAAGAGAGCACCGAGAGCGCAGAACACGGCTCTGTTTGAACTCCACATCGACGGACACCACTACCACTCGCATCGACCATAGACATTTCCAATACTACCATTAGGATGAGTGAGCCGCAATGAAAATCACGTGGCAGAAAAGCCCTCGTAGTTCCACTCCGGTTGTGGGTGCAGCAGAAAACAAACTGCGGACAAGATCACCATATGTGTTCCCATGAACGTTCCCCTGTACATGTGTGCAGGCTAGCGTGAGCACGTTGTGATGGACAGACATCTCGGCCCGACAGATTGGAGCAGGAAATAGCAGGTTGGTTCATGTGGGCAAAATTCTAAAATCGATAGTGCTCACGAGTAGTTCGCAGGCAATGATGACCAGTTCAGTTCACGGGTAACGACAACTGCCCAGCTAACCTGCACTTGGACCATAACTGCAACATACGCCCAATCTGAATGTGACAGCAACCCCGAGTATCCAACATGTGGCATGCACGCTTCCTCGTCCGGTAACGTTCAATAGGTGGACAAGGCTCTATCCCCAACAGCGCCGAACCAGAAGACCGATCGACGTTGGCACAACTTTCGGGCCTAACCTTAGCCCCAAATCGCACGAGGACAAACTGAGCATGGTTGACCGTGTGGTGTATGTAAC
>NW_008760088.1:0-706 GCF_000715545.1 Opisthorchis viverrini | reverse complement strand
TTCGACAATCAGCGTTTCCGGAGCATTGGTCGGGTCTGGCGGAAGCGTTGTATTAGCGATCCTGAGCTGCGCGGTATCACTGTAGGAAACTAGGACCGTCTACTTTGCAGAGCTATTTTTCCTCATCCCTATACCAAGTGGAAACGACCGAGAGACGGACAGCTTACGACCTGGCAACAATATATGAAAACCAACCAGTAAACTGATTCGATTCGACAGCTGCTGTTTCTCTAGATGGGGACCCCGGTTCTCAACACATCGGTGACTAGTGACACTGTCAGACTTAGCCTTGTCGTGCAACCGATGGCGTTCCTGCATCAAGGCTATCGCCTGCAGTTCGTGGCTACGCAGTTCCACGGTTCATGAGGCAAGTAGAATAGTTCAACACCAATCAACTAGTTATACAATTTCCTTCACTACCATGAGTACATCCCACTGAGTCAGTGGGATCTGGAACTCCCGGTGCGTGGCTTGTAGGGGACAAACTGGATTGCAGTGATTTCATGGGTGCACGTTGTAGTTCCCCATATTATTGTGTACGCTTAACGAACAAATTCGTTCTACTGTGGTCTTGTTTCGCCTCATACTTGCGTTGAGGTCAAACCCTTAACTGTCAGCTATCCTGTCTACCTCCGCCGCTTACTCAAGTAAACGAAAATATTGCCCTAACAGGTCCACTGGATTCACTGTATTTTTGCCCCCCCCC
>NW_008760087.1:0-706 GCF_000715545.1 Opisthorchis viverrini | reverse complement strand
TACCACCGGTTGTGGTCTGGAGGCCTCGTGACCTGAGAAGCTACCCGCTGCAATCCAATATTACGTGTAAGGCAGATAAGGATTGCTCAGAACTGAAGGTTAAGTGGGACTGGATAGCTGGACCCATACCCCCACTTAGTTTAGCGACCGATTCGATGAATGTGGGGAACATAAGCAAAGACGGCACGCTTTTCCTAAATCGTTTACCACGCGGGGGTGACTATGTATTTCGCTGCACTGTCTATTGCACGTGTGAGAATGAGGAAACGAGCAGCAACGCACAAATATCCATCTACATTGAATCGGAGCTGGATGTGGGGGAGGAGGATAGATCTGAGGGAACTGCTCGATTCAGAGAACCAGAAGGAGAGATCGGTGTGGAACAATCAGAGAATGAACGCGAGTTGCACAAGATTTCTGAAATCCTTAGTGACCCGGCAGCTGGACTGGACCTGCTTGATTCCAAAGAAAAGCAGCTACTGAAAGAAAAGCTCAGTTCGCTGCTTGATCGTTCTGACGGAAAGAGTCCACTGACTCCAACAGATGAATGGGAACTAAGGAACCAACTAGAATCATTAGTCCCCAGGGGAGGTGGACAACCTTCGGATAGTCCAGGAGGAAACCGGCTGCTCCGACAGCTACTCAACGAGTTGACCGTCACAGAAGGTGGCATTCTCCCTGAAACAAGGAAAGCAGTTGCGCCGAC
>NW_008760086.1:0-706 GCF_000715545.1 Opisthorchis viverrini | reverse complement strand
CGTCAGAATAACAGGCACTGGAAAAAGAAGAGTTTGCAGTCGACTGGAAAGATAATGCGACATCTCAAATATTTTGCACAGCAATTGATTGGGAGATGGAAGGAAGAATCAGGTGAATCTTAACCACACTGATTTTCCAATGCGTGTGTTTGTCCAAACCCCCAAGTTTAGGCACTTGTGAAACAAAACTTTGACATTATTTTTATGCCTCCGCTTAGCTGTCACACCCCCAGAAGGGCAAGACAAATCATGCACGGCCAGAGAATTGTGAGTTGTCTCTTTCATGGTAGCAGAATAAAATTTAACATGTTGCTTACAATAAAATACTCAACAACTGATGCCGAATGTTTATAGCAAAATTTGATTCACGCCACGTTATAAAAACGAATTTTTAAATAAATTCAAATATGGGTAAATTCGGGGTAACTAATCAGAGCGAAAATTACACAAAACCGTGTTAATGATTGGGTGATTCTCTAATAATCACGAACACGACACTCCATTTTCAAAACGTTTACAGACTGGTCAATAAAATTCGCTTTTAATAAAAAGTGCAGACCAACATGGAACAAACTGCTCGGCAAATAATTGGGATTATGGCAGGTTGCCTAAGTGCCTTCTGAAGCACAACGACGGAGCTCCTGTAAAACACATGTGACATGTGTGCTCCAAATCCATAGTTTATTCCGTAGAGCTCTGTGTTATC
>NW_008760085.1:0-706 GCF_000715545.1 Opisthorchis viverrini | reverse complement strand
CAAAACCGAGATGTTATTGTCGAGGCTCGAAAAAAGGCTAGACACAAGTCACGTGATGTCGCGGTCGATGAATAATAGATGGAAGGAAGAGAGTGAAACGATTCACTGATATGGGTGTGCTGTTCACCAGCATCGCGACCGTCAATTCCTCTGGTGTTTGATTGCATCTATCCAGCATCACAGAAAGGAATTACATTGAGTGACAATGAGAAGTAAAGGAATGCAAAGCAAATCCCTTAAAAATCAATTCCTCAAGTGTCTGAGGCGAGTGCCTTTACTAGGATAACAGTGGTTGGACAAATTTATGGTATGGGTATGAATCGCATCTGTCAAGGAGGGAGAAGATAGTCCTTAACTTGAAATACTATTCGATGCGCTGTCTGTCGATGGTAGGAAGCAGTAAAGATGGCGAGTCGGCCACACCTAGTTCACATCGGAAAACCATAAGTACGCCACAGCTACAGGCTTGACGGAGGTTACCCGAAATCCAGTCAATCGGTCGCAACAATTCAATGCAGTTTTGACCGTATTTCGTGAGAATTCCAAAATCAATGAAGTACTCTAAATGCATTTGTTGCGAGTGGCTGCGAGAGTAGTAGAATTAGCATTCACATTGCGGCCACCTTCCAACTGACCGACAACTGTCCAGGATTGTCCAAAATTGTCCGTCGTGCCAGCTGACTGGGTAGGCCTCATAGACAGCTCA
>NW_008760084.1:0-706 GCF_000715545.1 Opisthorchis viverrini | reverse complement strand
CCGAGAATAGATCGGGACTTGGCGGTTGAGCGTTCGTATGTTCAACCCAATGGTTGAAACTGAGAGCCGGACTTGGCTGCGTACCGTAGAACACAGGGCTTCCTTGAGGTTGTCCGTCCATTCCGAGTAGTAGTGGGTCCTTCAATAACGAAGGCGTTTTTCCTGGTGCATACCCTGTTCATCACAAGTGTTAAATCAGTGAGGAACTGTTGTTTGTTAATCTTGTTTGCCGACATGAGTTGGTCTAACCAATGCTCTCCGTCCAAGGTGTTTGCGGGGTGTTGACACTGTCTGTTATGATAGTTGGTCATCAGTATTTCCTCGAACCTCATTGCCAACTGTTTAGATAGCATCCCGGCAATATAGTTGTTGATAGAGTGTTCAGCGGTTTCTTTCCACTGTGGGCCGTATTCATCATATATGTCGTCTCTGTCCTCGCACGACATAGCCATGTAGAACTCATTGTAGCTGCGTGCGTCGTATGCCTCAATGAGGCCCTTCATAAGCTCCCGTCTCCGTTTCCGGTTGATGTTGTTATGTTTCTGTTTGGATCCACGGTCATCTCTTAGCAGGGTGGCGCAGTCCTTGCGTTCTCGTGGGATCATGTAGAGATCATCTCGCAGGTGCTCCAGTTTTTTCCCAACACAGATAATCGGGGTTTGAGCTGCTCGGACCAAGTAGGCAGCGAAATGGTTCCAGTTTATCA
>NW_008760083.1:0-706 GCF_000715545.1 Opisthorchis viverrini | reverse complement strand
GCCACACTTTCCAGAACAGGGGGCTCCCACGAACATTTCCACGCGCCTGGCTGTGGGAAGAACGAGAAGTAAAGCCTAATCAATGTCGATGGCGTTCGTGCTGTTAGGTTCGTTCCAGGCTGACCACCTGGGGAAGTGCAAGCAGCTTAGAGTGTTTCCAGCTGGTTGGTGAAATATGCCGCCCTCCTTCACTCAAGGATTTTACTTCCTTTCACTTTAGCTACAATTGCACCTCAGTGAAGCGTCAGCATAAATACCGATGTTGCTATCTCTGGTGATGATAACGGCCAGTGTGGTTAGATGTGCGGACAGAACATTCAGCGAATACTGCTCGACCTTTCAGTCACATAATCTGGTAAAATTTGCTATCTAACGTTTTCCCATTTTTGTTGGTTAAGTGCTCAGATGACAGAGTATGGGTAGGCACAAATGTGTGCTGCTTGATGAAGCACATCACTTTTTATCTTGTTCATCGATAAGGCTTTGTTAGGAAAACTTCAACCCTACCAGAATGACACGATTTTCGGCCATTGGATACGCACCGGTGATGAGCTCTAACAACAGCGAAACCCGAGTCCAATGCTTCTCCCCCGTTTGGTGGACAACCTTTCAAACCTAAGGTGATATGATACTGAACACTAAACCTCCCGCAAAACCCCCACATGCATCGGTAGATTTCTTTTTTATTTCTAAAAGGTTGATTAAC
>NW_008760082.1:0-706 GCF_000715545.1 Opisthorchis viverrini | reverse complement strand
AACTCATCACATGCAATCTTGGCAAGAGGCAACCACGAACAGCCCCTAGTCAACTTGCACAATACAAACCCCTTCAGCGCTTGAGAACCAAATGAGGTCCATCAAGAGGTCCTGGGGGAAACATCAGCCCCACCAGATAAGCAGTTCCACCAAATATTTCGTCAGTAGCTCAATAAAAGCGGTCTGCTCTTTGCTTGGAAGGAAACGATTGTCAAACCGATCCACAAGCCTGATGACCACTTTTCGTCCGGCAACTACGGGCCTCACTAGCATACCATGGGAGGTGGTGAAACGCATTCTTAAGCGGGACACTATAAATCACCTTACTGTTTACAGCTTCATATCTACAAAGCGGAACGTAGTACGCCTAAACCACCCTCACGCAAACAGGTTCCTCGTACTATTGATCAGCTTAACCCAAGCTGAAACGAAGGATATATATATAAGATGCAATGTTTTTCGGCTCCCCAAAAGTACTCGAAGAGGGCCCACACGGCGCATCGCACCACAAACTCGAGTCTTGTGGGATTCAAAAAGAAATTCTGCTCTCGATAAGTACGTTCATATCAGATGGTCTTCTTGAGTGAAAACTGGGTCAACCCACTTTCCTTCTGCACTGGTCTCCATCGGAGTTCTCCATTTTAGGCCCACGCCACTTCCTGATCTATGGTAACTACTTTCCAGATTTGATTTCAGGTCTATGTCT
>NW_008760081.1:0-706 GCF_000715545.1 Opisthorchis viverrini | reverse complement strand
ATGATGATGATAGGCTTTTGAGCCAAAGGTTCTGGTCGAAGACACTGCCCATCCTCCTGTCCTGTGCGGACGTCCTAGCAGTATCCCTTCCGACGTACAACAATGAACTGCACATCTACGAATGGTGTGGCACCATATCGTGGTGCCATTAGCTGGGCCGCATACACTAGGGCGGTTAAGCAAAAACAAGCTGCTGCTGACATCTTTCTCTTTCACATAAGCGCTTTGCTCACCCCGTTGCTAGCGTCATCCCCTAGGTTTATTCTTAAGGATTGACATCTCGCCCTCCATTGCTGTTAGCTGGAATGTCGACAGTTGACTTGGCCTCCACGAATTCAGACGCTTCGAAATCATTCTTTAAACCTGGACACTCAGTTTATCTGGCAGATTCTAACGTTCGAATTATGAAACCATCTGAAAACAGACTTCCCTTGCATACATGTTGGACTCGCTTCCTATTAGTGTGTTGTCGCTCCGAATCGGGGATTCAAGACCCATGTACGATTGTTCATCTTAACGTCCCAGAAGCCGCCGCAGCTGATTATACTGGGTTTAGTATTAATCTAAGCCACTGAGCTGAATGGATTCTGCTTGAATGGTTGCTCGGTGATAGCCACTTCTATGCGGTTACTTTGACAGTGTGAGAACCTCCCTTAAATGTGCCGATAGTTGCTACCTGTTGATTGTTTCTGCTTACGCCCCAACT
>NW_008760080.1:0-706 GCF_000715545.1 Opisthorchis viverrini | reverse complement strand
AAAACTACTGATGGAAAGCTGAGCTTCATTATTTTGATTTGGATTAATCGGGTAAATGAAGAATCGAAACTCTGCGACCCGTAATCCCTGAATAACGTTCTTACTCATCTACCCACGCTGTATTCCTGAAAACTTCTCGCGTAAAAAGCCCATATATTTGCCTTTCACTTCTGACAGCCTTGTTGTTTGAACGTATAACACTCGCCAAACCATTGTGTTAAAATAATCAGATGTACTTAACAGGTTTTGCTGATGATTTAGGGTCAATCAGAGGGAAATAAAAATTTTTTAATATCTGGGCCGCTTAGAATCCTACTGGACCGCTAACCTAGCACGGAATTCACGTGATATTCCTGATTTAGTAGGATATCATCAACGTATCACTCCTACGATTTCGTTCTACTTTGGTCGTTGTGGTTCATATTCATTGGTGAATCCTGCCTTACAGTCACTAGCCAACATTAGGGTTTAATTACGTCCTCACTCCATCAGCGGAGACGAGTAAAAACGTTATTTGCGAAAGAAATTCTGCAGACTTCTGAGTGCACACCGTCTTTCAGGGGTTGATAAACAAACATCTTTTTCAAAAAGGGAACAGACGGATTACTTCTTATTTGATGAGATTGGTAGGCATTGGCAGAGATTCATTTATGATTACTCTATATTCAGGTCAGGGTAGGTGAAAAGCAATAACACTTGGATAAGA
>NW_008760079.1:0-706 GCF_000715545.1 Opisthorchis viverrini | reverse complement strand
CAACGGAAATGATTCAACTAATTACACTGATAACGACAATACCAAAAAGGTTTTAAAATCAGTAACACAGTACTGTTGCTCTAATGTGGTCGTTCCCGTAGACAATCTTCCTTCTCATGGTGTCTTCCCTTACTTTGCTGTCCACTTTGTCTAAACTATATGATGTAGGTGTAGCCGGCTTTTAACTAGCCCAAACCACTTCTACTGTCTGAAAACAGGGTAAATTCCATATCGTAGCCAAATCCGGCTGTTTGATCGAGCTGCATAAATTAGAGAAGCGTAGAAGTACACATACACCGATCTTCAAAAGATAGGCAGGCAGATCCATCGATGTATATCCTCCATTTGATCTCCACACTCTCCTCGACTACAAGCGGAAAGGAACACGCACATACGTTTCACATGCATGTTTCGACTACTTCACTCACATGGTTAATGAGCGTCTCCTGTCGCCTGCACTTGTGGTTGTGTACGCAGTTGTCCTTTTTAGGCATGAGTGGGTTATAAGTAAATAACCGTAACAATGTATTTGAATCAACCATAAAAAGTACGTTCAGGAGATGTTTTGGCGATCAATTAAACGAATAAATAGCTCTCCGTTATTGGTTTTGTGAAGAATCTCAATGGATATTTCGTCCCGTAGATGAAGTCAGTCTGTGCTGAAAAGCCGAGGGCACCGTTCAAGTGTTTTGTCATTGCTGGGAGT
>NW_008760078.1:0-706 GCF_000715545.1 Opisthorchis viverrini | reverse complement strand
CAAGGTAGTGCGAGACAGTCCTTGATCAGTTCTCTCCCACCGTTCAATGTCGGTGGTTGTTCAGTACCGTTTGCATCGCAAATTGGACCGCTGTCTAAAGAAGGACGGGGTATAGGTACAGGACAGCATCAGGTCTCTACTGTACGTTGGGAACGCGGATCAATCCACGAACCGCCTAATTTCCGTGGTTCTCTCGCTGCATTCGAAAGACATGTGGATGGCACTTGTAAGAGAGCTATTGGTGAGGCATTGTTGCAGTCACAAAACTGTTTTGAAAGAGATAAGCTGGCAAACATGGACTCAAACAAGCTGCATCATTGCGTGGATGGAATGAGAACGGTGAGTGATTATCTCCGAATTCATGAATAGTTTATTTCGACGTAGCTTTTGATGAAAGCCATTTCGCATATGAAACTATTCCAAATAACTAGTAGTCGAGTAATCGATGATTTGTTAGAAACGACTTCTTTCTAGATATACAACCAGTGCCCCCCTAAGTTATTCACCTGGCTGGGTACGTTGCAGTTCGTGCACCTGTTTGGGCTTTATGGATAATAAAGAATAAAACCGAGAATATGAGGAAATAATATGCCACTTTTAGACCATATGAATCCAAAAAGTGTACAAATGTGTTATCTAGTTGGGGCTTTGCGGGACAGGTATTTCCCATTCGTAGTCACACCACTCTCGTTGGAACGGCCGCGCT
>NW_008760077.1:0-706 GCF_000715545.1 Opisthorchis viverrini | reverse complement strand
TTAACTTGGACAGCACCAGCCCTTTGTACTTTTCCCCTGGCGGAAAAATGCGGCGGGAATTCGTCTTACGCCTTCGTCATGCATTCCAAATCCGCGACATTATTTGAAATAGGGAAAATCCATTTTGCCTCATGATGAGCACACTTACAATTTACCACTCCTTATTTTAGACCTGATAATGTTCAGGATGTCAGAGCAGCAACAGTTCCACGAACCTGTAAGTCGCATAAACATCTAGTCATTGATGTAAATTATCGCGCGACTACACACAACAGCAGCGCTTTGATGTTAACTTATTTTTGATCATGTGGAGTTTTCGAAGCACCGTTAAGGTCTTGATTTCGTCAGTCCTGCCAGACCTTGACTCAACATATCGCTGATGATGACTGTTTACTGAAGTTGCCACAAGTTTGCCACCAGGCGTATCTCCCGAAACATCCAGTTGTACATTGCATTCGAAGCTTTATCACGACCACTTCTTCGACGTGGCCCATAACTATGGTTTTAGTGGAGACTACTCTAAAGGGACACTTAGAGTGTTTCCGATTGTAATTAGCACTCACTTTTGAGCCATACTCTCGGCTTCAGTAAATGGGCATAGCATTTTAATGAACTGAAGGGTAGCAACTGATTCTTTTTTTAGTTTTATTGGTTACCGGGTCAGTTGTGTCCCAAAGGGTGCCAGAATAAGCGCATTTAAACGGGA
>NW_008760076.1:0-706 GCF_000715545.1 Opisthorchis viverrini | reverse complement strand
TCGCGCCACAGAGGCGCCAAACCTGGGCTATAGTAGTCCCAGATGAGAGGCGGAGACAAGTTTCCGCGTTGCGGCAGGTAAGTCACCCCCCAACATTATTGTCAACCTGATGGTAGTTATGGACCCTTGTGCTCTTAAAAGAACGTTAACGCAACAGTCCGTGACTTCAGGTTTTAGTTTCCACTTCACCGTCACACCCCACTCGACTGCCAACGACAGCGATGCTCCGTTCAACGTATGAGGAATTACAAGAGTTTATTTTCCTGACTGACGACAAAGATGAAGCGATGAACTCCTCACTGAGTGCAACAGCTATACCCAACGACAATGTACCAGAATTCCTACATACACTGACTAGACAAATCATGGACCAACTGGTAGCCCACACAGTTACAAAAATAAGGCGACTGCAGTCAAACAAGCCATATAAACTTCGCTAGATCTAAAAGCATCTGGCAGGCTTCAGAATGCAATCTTCCGCGAAAGCGAGTCTCTTGATAGTGTTATCAAAACGAATACTCTTTGGTGGGTCGTTCGATGCACAAGCGAGTCGATAGGACCTCACAGAAACGCAACGGCGCAAAAAAACAATAAAAAAACCATGGTGTTCATCGCGAGCAACATCAAATCCCGGTGTCAGCGCACTAGCTAATGGTGGCAGCCATCGAACTTTTCATCCATGATGGGAAAAAAGTCCCCGGAAGGC
>NW_008760075.1:0-706 GCF_000715545.1 Opisthorchis viverrini | reverse complement strand
CCGAAGAGACTGGTTTCTCTGTAAAGGCACCAACCAAAAGTGGCCCTTTCTGAATAGTGGTCTCCATTGGGTGGGCTTAGGTATATTGCAGAGGCTACGAAAGCCCAGATTATCATATGGCGAAGCAACAAATTTCGGTCGTTATCATCCATAAAATGAGCTCTGACATCATTGGTACCAGTGATAGATAGTGCCCGTTGTTGTTGAATATTCAGCAGTCAAGAGCACTTGCACAAAGTGCTTACACTCCAGCACGAGATGAGGACACAAACGGCTTGTTCTAAGTTTAGCTACACCAAGGAAAATGGCACTCAATTTGGTGGAAATGACTACTGAGTAATAGTAGCTTTCCAGAGGCAATAGCAAAATTTAAAGAGGAAACCAACCTTTGGAAGAACGCAACCGTGTGATTTCTTCGTCTGAGTTTGCATCGGCGTGATACTCATAGGCATCAAAAGATCTTGATGTGATGTTTGTCGAATCGGGTATCTTTGAACATAAAACAAGGGATGACAAGGGTAACAAAGTGCAATGGCTAAGATAAAAAAGAGAAGAGCAAACCTTGGGGATCATACCAATCTGTTTGATCAAGCTGATAAAACAAGAAAAACGAGAGCGACAGGGAAATACAGGTAAAAATTCGACGCAACATAAACGGCGAGACTACCAAGATCAGACCGATATAACATTCTACAGAAGCTATCAC
>NW_008760074.1:0-706 GCF_000715545.1 Opisthorchis viverrini | reverse complement strand
TCAACAGGGTATGCCCCAGAAGTTTGTGATATATATTCACATTACCCTATATTCACATCTTTCTGGGCGGGTGAGAGTGTATCTGGAGGTCTCAAAAGCTTCCCTACGAAATGGTGTCGGGAGGGATGTCCACTCTCTCCATACTTGTTCAACTTCATCACTGATGAAATAATGAGACGAACGCTGCACGGTCTTCAAAACCCTGGTTTTCGAACTGTTGGTGGTGAGGGCCTTGTCGATCTTGAGTACACAGATGACATCGCTCTCATTTTTGAGGACCACAGTGAAGCATAAGCCCTGTTGAATAGACTGTCCACGGTCATACCATTTTTTGGCATGTGTCTTGCACCTTCAAAGTGCAAAGTCATGCTTCAGAACGTGCACTCTCTGAAAATACCTCTTACAATTCAAAGAAGATCACTGGAGATTGTGGAAAACTTTACATACCTCGGTAGTTGTATTAGCTCTGATGGAAGTGTGTCTGATGAAGTCAGTGCAAGAATCTCAAAGACTTGAATCACGTTTGCTACTTCGTGTAACTGGCGTCTTAAGGGCCGTGCGTACCAGGCTATACGGGTGCGAGACATGGCCTCTTCAGACAGATGATGTGAGGTATCTTCTGGCTTCCGACCACCGATGCCTCGAAAGCGTGTCTGGTTTGGAATGGTGTCAGCGCATTAGTAACGAGTTGATTAGAAAATGGGTA
>NW_008760073.1:0-706 GCF_000715545.1 Opisthorchis viverrini | reverse complement strand
AAGCAGAGATGACCAAATATCTCTCGACGTCCGTGTGGAATGAAACGCAAGCAATAAAAATGACCGGATAGCAGCGTGGGACGAAATTTCAATGAAATTGCTGCTGGCAGTGGAGAACAAAATATGAATAATTAAGTTCTCGGAGAAGAGGATCCAGTGAAGGCAGTTTGAAGGACAGTGGTGGCAGAAAACTGACATTTTTAGTTTAGTTTGGAACACGCTGTAATTCGTGATAAACTAAAAATTAAAATTCTTACCAAGAAATGCTCACCCAGAAACATTGTTCAGGAGCTGAATAACCCTATTGGAAGACAACCTAACAGGTTTGTATGTGGAAAATATGTGCTTGAAATATTCATGGGATCAGCAGGGCAAAACGACATGAGAGCACTGCTTAAAGTGGAGAGATGGAGACCATAAACGAAATCAGAAGCCCGTGGTCACCGGAACTCTGACTGATAATTTCAGATATTGGAATTCCCACCGTTGTCGTCTTTTGTCGTGAACAGAAGAAGTCTTAAACAAGACACATCAGGTGGGCCATCCCAATGACATCGTGGACAGCTGAATTGTATTCGGTATCGAGAAACCATTGGACTGAGCAGCTTGTTCTGCTGATATCCGTCTCATGGAGATGCCCGGAAAATGCCAGTACGGCGAGGTGTAGGAATATTCTCAAGTCTTTGGTCACCGTTCCGGGCCATTA
>NW_008760072.1:0-706 GCF_000715545.1 Opisthorchis viverrini | reverse complement strand
CGTTGACTCGATTGTTTACATCTGTCACTTCATTTTGCGCTTTTAGGAGTGTTTCCATCGAAACTGCACAAAGCCCCTGATTGATGCAATCTCACCGACCATCTACAGCAAGCAACATCGAACGACCTTTAAAATGGCCCCTGGAGCCTTTGGAAGCGACAGAAATATTTCCTCGGCTAAACCCAATAAAAGTAGATTGCATCTGAGCTATCCGACGAATAGATTTAAAAATTTCCCAACACGACTGTTCGCCTGTTTTCAGCGGAGTTACTTCGTTGTGCTAGACCATCGACTGTTTGGGAGAATTTTACTAAAATCTCTAAAAACAACAGTTTGTTGGCTGGATGGAGAAAACAGTCAATCTTGCTGGCAGATCTCCGCTATGTTCTTCCATATATGTGCTATATATATACCATACGTCATGTACGTAGTCTTTTCCTTCATGAATGTCCGCAGTTGAGTTCAAAGTCGTGTCTTGAGCGTATGACTGTCTACGGTGAAGGATCGAATGCGACCTCTTTTGATTCTGACCGCCCATCGAGTCACATGATACTTCACCTACGGCTCTAAGTCAACTTCGTATGTCCCGCTAACCAATAGATATTATAGGCACATTAGATGGACAGTCACACCTTCAAACCAACGCGATCTCTCAACAAACCGCCCTTTAATTACTTTTGTCCACGTAATAATAATAATAATAATA
>NW_008760071.1:0-707 GCF_000715545.1 Opisthorchis viverrini | reverse complement strand
GATTTGGGGGGGGGGTGTAAGAAGACCAAGTTTCCGAAACTAACCAATCATGAAGTTGGTAGGAACTAATCTGTGACAAGTTGGAGCCTATTATTGAAAATAATATTAGGCGATTTAGTGGAGCGGTTTTCCGAAACCCCTGTTCCAAACATGCAATACCCTCGGGCAAAAGTGGAACAAGCGATCCGGAAAAGCACAATTTGTTGGAAAAAACATCTTGTTTGCTGCTTGAATAAAGGTCGTAAAGCCAATGAGTGCATTTATTCGGATGACTCAGCTGGTTAGAAACCCACTCGCTCAAATAAAACCAAGCTTTTATCGGTAAAGTCAGCCTTCATTTTGCTAGTGAGTTCTCATCAAGTAAATACACTGCTTACCTCATCTGTTGTGGTCCCGGTATGGTCTTCAATCATTGACATCGAACACGCGGGTGGTATCCACATCCGGTTACCGTGGATGTCAGCTCCTTCCAAATCTTCAATACAGCTGACTGCCATTCGTCCGGGCACACCATTGCCAGCGCCGACGACGGCCGGCGTCTTGAGGCCAGGTTTGAGGTTTGACTTTAGTTTACTGAATTGTATGGAATAATTGGAAGATATCCATGTTGTGGTGGAATTAATCCAATCCGTTGAAAAAGCCTTGCGGAATGTCTCATACATTAGATTCCCGTACTCATTAGAGGTCTTACTTTGTGGCCTAGAATA
>NW_008760070.1:0-707 GCF_000715545.1 Opisthorchis viverrini | reverse complement strand
AGCGTGGTTTTTAGCAGATTACTTGTCGTTCTTCAGTTCCATGATTGCGAGCAAACTGATCATGGGGTTATCACCTCGGTGCAATAAGGAATGATAAACCCAGACTAAGTCTATGTGGACTTAGTGGCAAATGCTTTACATAACGCACAAGGATAGTCCGAAATTTATATGAGGGCAGCTATTCTAGACAAATAGCTTACATGACGAGTGAACAGAAGCTAGAACCCGCTTAAGCCATTGAAGTCATCCGGAAACATTTTGTTACATAGAGCTGATTGTATTTAATTGATGCTCGCTATTCGATGGCATTCGCATTATGCAAACAGGGCACAGTCATATGGACTAAGGATTTGAGTGTGACAGTGTTAAACGTCAAGATCTGGCCGTCTTGAAATTCGTTCACATTCTTCCTTACTCGCTTCATGAGGGGTCTGATAAGCCACGTGGTGTTCATGCTATTCGTCTCCGTTGTTGCTAGTAACTCCACAAGACGTCATTGACCACCAGTGGCTGTACAAATTGATGTTTGACTGGGGCAATCCACCATTCGCATGGAACCGAAACATGACTAACCCGAGGACGATAACTCTACAGGATCGACGTTAAACAAAGTGCCAAAATTATTGTAGAAATTTCGAGTTATAGTAAGAATTCTAGATGTTTGCAAACGTTCTGATGCGAATTGACTAAATGAGCCCAGCTCAGAG
>NW_008760069.1:0-707 GCF_000715545.1 Opisthorchis viverrini | reverse complement strand
AACAGGCGAGATATTTTTGGCCTTTATCCATCTTAGTAGTCAAAACACCCGCTCAACCTCAATTTGTGGGTGAACAAATACAATTTGCTTCGTTTTAAACCAGTGCAAAATGGCTCAACAATAGCATCATGAATACTGTTTAAATTAAAGTGGATGCACATGTGCTGAGCCAAGGTAGCTGCGATACGCCTGTGGCTGAGAGACGTGGCGTCTACGTGCACACAAACGAAATGCTCGGATGATTTTGTCCGAAGTATTCTTCAGGTCTGACTGAATTATTGTATTTGGGACCTTCCCATACGCCAGTTTGTTTTATGGAGGAACCAGGGATCAGTTGAACCTACTTTACACTTTATGGTAGCCAAGAAAACCATCTCATGTGTGGGACTTCCGCCGACCACACAGGTTTCTTAACCCTTCATTCGGTAGGTGGTAATGAGCAAATGACGGACGCCCCATAACCGCAACAAATAGTCAGTTTGAATGGAAACTCGAGTCTTCTATCGCTAATTTTGGATTGGATTGTTTTACCTGGCACATTCGGAGACACCCTTGAATGGAAACCGGGGCGTAGCTGATCGTTTCCCGTGTCTGTCGGGTAACCGGAGCGATTCAATATGGTTCGACCCATCAAACCATTGCCACCAGTGCTTAGGGCGCCTAGTTTGATTCTCAGCCTCCCAGGAAACGAACATGTATCAGTTGAA
>NW_008760068.1:0-707 GCF_000715545.1 Opisthorchis viverrini | reverse complement strand
TTCTTCCTTTCACTGGTCTGAAGCTGGTCAGGAAAATAACTCAACGGCCTAGAGAACATCAGTTTTCACCCCGTGTTTCAGACAATGTTGCTTAAGGTAAACTCGCTCCGAACTTCATTTCCGGGTAGAAGACATTGCTTGCTTTTAACAGGAATACATACAGACTGATGTCATGACGTTATAGGTCCCTGGTGTGCACTTAGAGTGCTCAAACAAACCGAATTTTTTCGGCCAAACTAGTACACAACCAAAGGGATATTTTTATCCTATGTACAACTGTTCGTAATACTCAACTCAGCTTTTAATCACTCTTCAAACTGTTTGTCTCCCTCTTATGTCCCGGTGACGTAACATGTCGCGTTCGAGACAGAAGTGAACGGAAATTTGACGTGATTCGTCCTAGGTTGACCTTAATGAGTAAAGGGAACTTCCGGCCCGTTGTGTTACGCGCAAAGGGAACCAAAAAAATGCTCTTACTGTGTGAATTTTCTGTCCGACTATTTCAACGTTGTACCGTTTCTTAACTGAGGATGATTAAACAAACAACACTGGATGTCACTCTTATTGGTACGTCTCAATCTGTCCCGCATTTAAAGTGGATTCGTGCTGATTTCAATGGACAAAAGACCAACTTCTGATCGAGCATCAGCGTGAGGAACTTGTGTGGAATCAGAACTCACTTCGTTTCGCTCATTTTGTAAGTCAGT
>NW_008760067.1:0-707 GCF_000715545.1 Opisthorchis viverrini | reverse complement strand
TCCACAGCCCTAGGTGGGTTTATTGATCGCCGGGCTAATGATAATCCGTTCACCCATTCTTCATCGAATGGGAGACTACCGGTCGCCTCGGTAGCCCCAATTATGGCTACGGATAGACAAATTCGAGCATCCAGTGCGTCGCTGAATCCCGCTTGTGCGCACGACGCCAGCAAATCCACAAACTGTGTAACAAACAATGCAGGCGATCGAGATCAGAAACCCGACAACGGATTGGATAAGCATCTACATCTGGGATTAGACGGACCGTTTTGCTTTGAAGATGCTAGGCGTTCTCGATTTAAGTGTGTGCAAGGTCCTGCAACTGCGATCTTAGGTGAAAAACTAGTCAGAGGCAGTGGTTTGACCGGGAGTTTAGACATGTCATTACATAAGCCAAACGTGCTTGACCACATTAAACTACCTTATCCAAAATCAGCAATTCAGGCATATCCATCATCCCTGGCACAGTCACCAGGACATGCAGTTCGTTTGAGCCTATCGAATTATGCACTGCAACATAACGACCACGGAATGATGACCAACGGAATTCAACAATGTGCGGGGGAAGCTACGGTTGGAGAAACGACCCAGTATGGTGAGTTTCTATCGGTAATGAGGCACTTGTTCGTACCATATTTTTCGTGCAGGATTCACTGAATTTATCCCATTTGAAACGGGGGAAATTTTCATGGCTTTGATCATCCTCA
>NW_008760066.1:0-707 GCF_000715545.1 Opisthorchis viverrini | reverse complement strand
TTTCCCTGGTAGAAATCTTGCAAACTAGCCATTACAGCTATACCGCACTCTTGTACATGTATGCTTACAAGTAGAGCGTTGAGTCGATCCTAAGGCAATCAGCTGGTATTTCATCATCTCGACCAAGTTCATGTCAAAATACAAGCTAACGAAATTTTGTCTGATGTATAGCCGGCAGGCGGCCGGAGGCTTAGGGAGTGCGAGGAAACCATATTGACTCTGGGCGCAACGCTGATCATAAGGGTGCTGAAAACCTTTGGACAACCGGTTTTGCTATTCATCGCAATCAGTCCCTGGATCTCCCTCAACATCACAGTCAATGTAACACAAATTGGACAATTTTCGAGAACTACGCTTATGTGCATATCAATTTGACTTTGACAGGAGACTCGGATGAATCCAGTTGAATCGCTCGATTGTGACAGTCGGCATCCACCAACTGCTACCACAGCTTCTGCACACGGCTTGAATTCAACTTGTTTCCCTCCCCGCCTCAGCGGCTCCCTTTGCCTAGCACCAATGAGTTACATGATTCTCCTCCTGTAAATCCGGATTTTGGCATGAATGTTAGCCTATGACAGTGCGCTTGAGGCACCTGAACCGGGAATACAGGCGTAATCCAAAGTTGGATTAATAACAGGTAATCGGTTCGAGGACATTGCATTTTGCAGTGGCCTGAAAGCGCAATTTCATAACGTCTGCCCATT
>NW_008760065.1:0-707 GCF_000715545.1 Opisthorchis viverrini | reverse complement strand
TAGTCGAATCAAGAAGGACCTGATGATGGATCTGTGCTCACAGAGTCAACCATCCTGTTCCGTAATTACTCCCCGCAATGTCCCGAATCCACCGACTGGTCACCCTCATTTTAACTTAGAAGATCATATAGGAGTCACGTGGTTGGTCGCGGATAGTCAGACACATTAACCAAACCAGACAATCCAGTCGGTTGTGCATTCAGATTGTGCGATCACACTAAATGACACATGGAATTAGATGGAAATTCGAACGGCGACTGGTTTAAAAGTTTTCGGGTACAGTGAATGAGGCAAAATCGGATCGATTGCGTGACACGTCAGCAAACAGCTGGTGTTGATGACCTGAACACTGCACCACTGTCACTGCATCACCGTCAGACAGTGTGTGAAAACTGACGGTGTTTACGCATGTCCCAGATCGTTTGCGAAATTCATGGGGAACGTGGATTTCGTTCAGCCATACGGATCATATTTGCACCGCTGGCGAAACATGGCGAGGACAACATTACGGCACCAGCTGTCAGTCGTACCTCACTCGTTTCGGTCGAAATGATTTGCCGTTTTCCGGAAGCGGTGAGTAAGCAGTAGATGGTGAAACAGGAGTAGATTGTTTGTGGTGTGAGATCTGTGGATTTCGCTGGAGATTTCTTTCTGAAATTTGAGCCAATCTATGTTGAGAAACCAATGAGCACTGTACAGCTCTTTCA
>NW_008760064.1:0-707 GCF_000715545.1 Opisthorchis viverrini | reverse complement strand
AAAAAAAACCCACGCGGGTATAAATGTACACAACACTAACAGGTAAAGAACCAAATTATCATAAACCATATTACCCACCATCATCTCAACTTTCTAACAAGGAAAATAAACCCCTAGTCAACTAACGCTCGGTTCCCCCAGCGTTACCATGTTACGACTTACCAGAACTAATCGTTCCGGTTGACGGGCGGTGTGTACCCCGACTAAATCAAACCTTCGATGCATCTACCACCAATTACACCTACTTCCGAGTCCTCAATTCACATGCAATCTTCATCGCACTGTATTTTATTAAAGTAGCGAACGAACACCACCCCATTAGCAGCACATTGACCTGGCCTTAATCAACCGAAATTCACCTAAAGATATTAATCAAAGGTATAAAACCGGACGTACACTAACCTAAAATAGAAGTGGTAAAGACTTAAGCGGATCATCTCTTACGTCACACGCTCCCCCGGAAGAGTATCATCGGCTGCCAAATTTTTTTAGTTTAAACTAAGAAGCCACAAAATAGCCATGACTCGATACTAGGGTCTCTAATCCTATTCTCCCTACAGCCCTCAAAAGAACCTGTGAGGATATAGCCAGAAAAACACTGATTCTACTCACGAATTCAAAATTACTCACAAATCATTTCAACCGACAAGAAGGTAGAGGCTAACAGAATAACCGCGGTTGCTGGCACTGTGAATTAACCACCCCCC
>NW_008760063.1:0-707 GCF_000715545.1 Opisthorchis viverrini | reverse complement strand
TGGTCAGTAAGTTTACGCTTTGTTCAGTGGGCTATTTCGAGCTGGGAAATTGCCTACCTGCCTATATTAGAACTGCATCTACGTTAGATTTCAGTTGGGTTCAGTTAATATCGCAAGACTTTTGTCGGTAAGCCCCATCTCATGTCAGAATCAAACTTTAGGGCCGCTCAGTAGGAAATGATATAAAAATGAGGCTGATTGAACGTACCCTTTCAAGCAAACTGATTGTTTTTTCGAGCGCACCCTCTGGTCGTCCAAACGGAAAACAGTATCGGAATTCAGTGATTTGTTTTTCTAACAGAGTTGTTAAACGTTGCTTAATGTACTGGAATTGTTCACGTTCTACTGCCAGGACAGTGTGAACGGCTTGCGCGTGCTGCCTATAACGAAATCGAAAAGGTAGGAAGAAAATATTATTGGTTCGAGCATAACATCCTGGCTTACCAAGGCTGACGTTGTTACAACATGAATAATACTGTGGCGAAGCTAAGTACGAAACAGCATTTTTCTACATCATTATGATGAACAGTCAAATCCACATGTGGTGACTTAACTTCAAATGTACTGAGCATCGTCGTTCGACCTATGGAAACATCGTCATTTTCGCCTCAGGAGTCTATGCGTGGGCTGAATTTTTTATGGCAACAGAGTTCTCTCAGTTGATCAGCTGTAATCAGTTTACAATACACGTCGACAAATTGATGATG
>NW_008760062.1:0-707 GCF_000715545.1 Opisthorchis viverrini | reverse complement strand
GTTTGGGGAGGTATGCGATAGTATGCAGTTCAGTAGTGGAAGAAACTTAAAATTAGTTACATTTACGAGGTGGAGCATAGGTCAGTGTGGATTCATTTTGACTGACTTAGAGAACAAGAGCTATCAAGGCTTGCCAGCAAAATGTTAACGTAGTACAAGATGCACAGATTAAAGCAACATGAGTGCGTTTCTGCTTGTTTTGAGTGGAGTTAACCTAGCCAGCGATTTAAGAAGCGAGCGATAGTGGTAAAATTCATCTCTCAGTTTTTGTCCTGAGCGCCAGTTGACCGGCAGATGTACGGCTAGAACGACAGAGTATCTGCGTAAATTTCTATAAGGTGAGGAGCTAGCCGGCTGAGTAACGAAAAGGAGGCTAGTCGCTGGCCTAGTTGTTTGAGGCTATTACATGGTGGCCGAGTCTTTGTACGAGTATGAATTACCTATTCTCTGGCTACATGTTTCAATAAGTGTATGCAAACCTGCAGAGAGTCACCGCCACTAAAATCTGGTGACAACGAGATCTCGAGGATGAAGAAACCCACAACCCGAGCGCAAGAGTTGCTTACTTTAAGCTCAGCTCCGACCAAAGTCCTCACTGGTCTTGAAACCACGTGAGCATGTTTCTAATAATGCCATTGGGTTCAATAAGCATTAGATGGAAAATCCCGCAGCGTTTTTGTTCAAAGAGCTTTTTAAGCCTAGGGAAT
>NW_008760061.1:0-707 GCF_000715545.1 Opisthorchis viverrini | reverse complement strand
CATCTGGATGACCTTGTTTCGGTATGTCATAAAACAGCGGGATTTATTATTCCTTAAATGACATCTTAGTAAAAATCCGGCTTGACTTAGCGGGATGAAACGAAGATAAGTAAAATATTGGTCATGATGGAATGACAAAGTCTGTTCAGTGTCATGATAATCATCAACTTTTGTTGATTTGACAAAAATACCCACTTTTATAGTTAAACCACCGGCCGCATTCAAAACTGGGCATCGAATGGTCAGTTCTGCTCCTGTTATCTTGTGTCCTCTGTGATACGTTTAGTCAGTAAAAGAGCACTTCTTTTTCTATACGCATCGATTCAATGAGATGGTGAAATCGATAGCTAACCACGAGTGATGAGCTGCTCAGAGAACGAGTAAATACATAAAAAGATTTAACAAGAACAGCTTCACGCCCTTATTCGATTTATGATAGCGCCTTAGAGTTCTTTGGTTTTAAATTGACTTCCATGCGGATAGGTTTATGGGCATCCTGCTTCACTAATCTAAGAATATTAGTTTTTATTAATATCTCAAAATCGGGTGAGGCAATCATTATTTTTAGGGTGTACTGTAATGATGCGTTTCGATATTTTTAACGCTTCAGCTGCTACGCCAACAAGCAACCAGCAAACGGAACACCGCATATCTTTGTGACATTGTCTAGTGATAAAACGCAAATGTTTTGTACCCGAAATGTTTTT
>NW_008760060.1:0-707 GCF_000715545.1 Opisthorchis viverrini | reverse complement strand
GCCGCTGATCAGTCGCTCGTGGCCGAAAGTCTGATGTTTTAAACTGCCAACCAGGTAGTCGAAATTTCCAGTCTTTCCGGATTTTCGTGAGATGCGCACCGCTGACGATGACCAATACGGACGAAAAAGCTGTACAGTGCTTCTTAGCTTTTGAGGATTGACTGGCTTCACTTAAAGGAAAAATATGCTTTTACCAGATTTCCATGTCAAAGACGCCTTGTCACCAATAAACCTCAGGAAGTCTTTTCTGGCGAAGCAAATATTCCGACGTTAATTCAAAATGTATTGCGTCGGGAAAAGTAGTACAGGTTAGTAATTGCAAATGTGCAACGGTCAGGATTCTTAGATCTTGGGTAGAATCAACAGGATCACGCGGCCCACCGACTTGCACTAGTGCTCGCAGGTAATGGCTCACCATCTGTATGTTCATGGGCGTGTATGTGATCACCGCAGAATGGGCCAGTCCAGGGGATGCGCGGATGCTGTGCGAATGGTTTAGGTATCGATCGGTTAGACGACTGGAAGAGTTATGGACCCCATCTCCCTGAATAGAGGGACAGAAGCTTTACAGATAAGGTGTGATTTGTGGACTCGGTTACCGTGATTTTCAGGGCCGACGGACTAATTTATGGCCGGAATAAGTCCGCCATGTTAGTGTCCATTCGTAAAATAATAATTGTTTTACTACACACTAAATACACACACTA
>NW_008760059.1:0-707 GCF_000715545.1 Opisthorchis viverrini | reverse complement strand
TAGACATATTCTGCGAATAGCCGGCACATATTTCACAGCATGGCTTGTCTAGAAAATGCTTGCAGTAGGTTCATCGAATAACAAGCACATAGATTCCGACAAAACCTACAACTTTTAAGCAGAACCGATCCTCTTCCTCTTCTTTCCTATCTTACGGCTCGCTGGTTGTACATCACCCGAAACTGGGCCATCCACGCACAGTCCGGAATTGTTCGTTTCGGTAATGTGACCAACAACCGATTGGAGAATGCGAACGGGCGCCTTAAAGATCGGGTGCACCACTCCAGCACGTTGGAGCATGCCATTCAAAAGGTGTCCCGGCACGCCGAGTGGCTCATGTGGGAGTTTGAGATGCATACGTCGTACCACTGCGACAGGCGGCAAATCCTGGAGGGGGACGCCTACGTTCTAAACGTAGTCCGTCGAATGACGACATATACATGCTCTCTCGTTTTGAGGCACTTGGGTCCGCGACCGCCGCGGCTACCGTATGAAAGTGTTGGAACAAACAAGGTGAGATCGAGCTACGTAAACTAACTTATAGTTTGTGGTGCAAACCCTCAGATGCTCCCAGACTGTCGACACCTGTGCTGGAGAATGCACATGCCCTTTCTACCAGACGATGTGACTCTATTGCGTACACCTGTTCTCGAGATCAGTCCGCTCCGAGCAGTAACTACTATTAATCATTGACTTTTTCTTAGCTT
>NW_008760058.1:0-708 GCF_000715545.1 Opisthorchis viverrini | reverse complement strand
CCGTTGATTCGCAGGCGGAATCAACATGCCCGATCCCAGTTAGGTTGGCCGTCAAAAATCCAACAATGCAAAACTGAGAAGTCTCATATTTGTGCTCAAGATGATGATAGATTACTGCGCTAAACTTACTAGCTTCTTCGGATTTCCTCACTTTTGACTTTTATTGCAGGTTGTCTGCTGCATAGTACACTTATTTGTAACGCAAAATATTGTCAATGCTTCGATTACTGGGTGACCGCAGTTATCCTTCTCGTAATCGTTTACGCCTCAGACGCTTTGAAGGACGAAGAGAATGCAGCCCCCAATCTCTTAGAAAACATACGTGAAGCCACTTTTCAAGTCATAGCGTTGCAAGTTCTAAGTCGAGTGCACGCCAAAAATTTAGGAGGACTAATAAAACAAAACTTAAAATTTGAAGTAGATATGGGTGATTACTAGCTTGAGCACAACAAAATGCAAAATTTGGAGTCAAAGTTCTGTTCCACTTGCAAATGCTTTGCAGATAAAAGCAGTGTACATTTAGAGTGCGATCATATTCACCGAAGAGTTTGACCGGTTTGGACTAATTACCCGTGGAGTTCAGAACTTCGAAAAGCTTATATTATTGGCCAAGTTAGTTTGGGTTTGCTTACAGTGAGAAGCAGTTTGTTACAAATTGTTAAATAAACCTATTGTTCTTATTATTATTAATAATCAGGTCCTTTTAAA
>NW_008760057.1:0-708 GCF_000715545.1 Opisthorchis viverrini | reverse complement strand
AGAATGGAACGAGTGGTTAGGTACCAACCCCTTTTGACTAGCTCGCCTAAGTGAGCAACAGTTTGCAAAACATAATTGTGATGCACCATAAAAATAAACGCGAGGTGTGAAGGAGGGCTCCGTTACTGCTCTCCGTTATCCAATTTTTGAGCACGAGAAGTTCATCTTGACTGATCACGGGGGTTACTTGCTAAGTTACGATCACATATTCTATTATGGGGAATTATTGAGGTCACGTAGGGTAAAGTCTTAACTGTTTGGGGGGAGGGGCGGTAAATTCAATACCCACAGGGCGATTTAGAGGACTGAGACACTTGTCGTTCGTGAGCTAGGTGAATGCTTCATGTTTACTTTTAGCAATACTTGGGAACAAGTTGGTTACGCAACAGTGTCAATCGGTTTCACTAATATCCCAGTTATCGCATTCACAGTCCGGCCCTGCATAAATTACGATCTAGTTCTGATTTCAGCAAAGTTTGAAACCGAAACTCCCTAACACTGACTGGACACCACGGTTCCGGGTCTGCTTTCCATCCCTTAAGATGGCAAGGCCGTTCAGGGCATGGCAGAACAACTAGTGAAGTTATGCTGTCATGTCGGCAAAACAATCAAAAATTTCCGGGCCGCTGATTGGTCATAATTGTGAAAATGTTTACATAATCCTTTTAGTGAAAATTGTCTAGCCACGAATATTACTGTCAAATACGC
>NW_008760056.1:0-708 GCF_000715545.1 Opisthorchis viverrini | reverse complement strand
GCTGTTAATCTGGTGTCAGGCATTCAGACCCCGTTCATCTGAGTGACCGACCGCGGTGCTAGCGCACCGACGAAACACACGGTCTGTGTTTAGACGTTCGAATGGCTTTTGTGTGTCAACCTTCTCTCAAATGGTCTCCGCATTTTTCGGGAATTGTTTCGTGCAAAACTGTTTCATATATCTCTGCACATTTGCGGGTACTGTTTGCTAGGATTTTGAAAACAGTTTTATGCTTATGTAAATATGGCCCATGGAGTCAGTCGAGCTATTCTGTTTTGCTCCTTTCTCCGAGCTAGTTCAAGGAAGGAGTCATTTGTAATGCACATTCTACTCAGTGATATCGGTCGGTCCGTTCGCCCCTACACTCATCTTGGGCAGTGGTATTTAACTTGTTACTTATTTAGTTGATTGTATTAATTGACTCGCGTCCTCTCCATCCTACACAGGTCACCTGCTGTCCATACACCTCTGACACATACTGTCCCCCGGGTGGGGTATGCTCGCAAGATGGCTTATTGTGTGGCCCGCCTCCAGAATGAGGAAACGGCCAGTCAACTGATTCGTTGTTTGAGTATTTGCGTTCTATATTTTGCGCTTTGGCTAGACTTTCGATCGCTACCTTCGCTCTGGTGATTCGTTTCCACGAGAAACCGTTAGTCATTCGTACCGTTTTCTACTCCAATTTGTGTCTCTTGCTCTCTCTCTCTC
>NW_008760055.1:0-708 GCF_000715545.1 Opisthorchis viverrini | reverse complement strand
CTGCGGTGGCTACTTCTTAGAAGTTAAAAGCATGCAAGGCCCTTATAATTAAAATGTACAAGTAGTTGATTAGTCATACAACAGGTCGAAACCAATTGGGCGAAAGACCTTATTCACAACGACAAAGTAACAAACAGTTTGTCCTGCCGGATCAAACATAAAAATGCGATTCGGTTCAGGTTGAAAGAGTTGACAAGCTCTAGTTCACGCCGACTCTACTAAAAAAATGACTCACTTAATACGCCATGACTATCCGATTTTACAGTACATCTCTTTTCGGAAGCTAAAAAGTAAGTAGAAATCGTGTGGAATACAGTTGCCATCAAATGAAGTGAGCCTAGAAAGTTGGCAATTAACTTTCGGCCAATAATGTGCTTCTTCTTTGCGCAATGATATAGATAAAATTTGGGGAGTAAATAACTCACCGAAAAATATAGTTAACACTTAAGATTTTGTATCCACCAATTTGAAAACCCGCTGTATTTAGGGACAGAAATAAAACAACCTGTCTTAGTTAAGTAATGCTTTGTACTCAATACTGCCACCGACTGCAAGTAGAAAAACTATCATCTTAATTCTGATTCTCCTAGCTACTTTCTTCCGGAGTGCGACAGAACGCTGCTGGACAACTGGCGCCCAAACGACTAACTCATCCATCTACCTTACTTCGGCCATCGCTTGGGTTAGGATCAGTTGCCTTCTTAGAAG
>NW_008760054.1:0-708 GCF_000715545.1 Opisthorchis viverrini | reverse complement strand
GATGCAACCGTATATCTTTGACACAATCTGTTCGTGATGTCAAAAGTCAGGCGTAGAATTTAGCCTTCACAAAAATGTCATGGATTATGAAGGAATCGGTACGTCGAAACCATCCACTGATATCTAACCTCGGAATCCTCGCGAAGATTTACAGCCCACGAGCTTGGAGTGTAGCGAACATAACTGCAAACGCACGTGACATAACAGTAGGATTTGGTGAACGCTTAATTACAAGGTTATTAAATCCACCGCATCGGTAGCACGTCTAAAGCACTGCAGAGCTCTGATTGGTGATCAGTGTTGCCTGATACACTTGAAAAATATCCTCTCCAATTCCCCATTTTACTTTTTTTCGAATCTGCCCACTAGTAATTCCTACCTGCTCAACTGATCGGTCTCATGCTAGACAACGTTCGCAAGTACAAGCCAGTCAGAACCTGAGCTCACCAGTGGTCCGACGAAGAAGTTTCAGTCACATGCTAAATATTAGGGCGTAACAGACTGAAACGGATGGACAACATATATGGCAGAAATTTTTCTGATTTAGACTAAACTATCTATGTGATCACAGCGTGAACTACTTGAGTAGCCCATTAGGGAGGAACAGAAGTAACTAAACGATAAGCTTGCGGTCAGCAGGCTCACTAGATCACCGAAAACGTGTCTGGTTCACTTAACAAAACAAGTATACCCTACTTACGTGCGACT
>NW_008760053.1:0-708 GCF_000715545.1 Opisthorchis viverrini | reverse complement strand
CTTGTTGTTAATCGATAATGGATATGAACACAGGCACGGAACAAATCACCATACATGTTCCAACCCCCAACCTGGAGGACCAGGAGACTGTGTTCGTCAATGCTCTAACCATTGACTAACCTGGTATGAGAGACTCTGTGAGTGTCGCGCGGACACCCCCCAGTATAGCCCAACGGGTCTCCGAGGTACACAAACCGCCACACCACGGTAAGGTCCAGTCTCTTCGCGACCAAATGAATTTTGGCGTCTTTAGGGTTTTACAACCGAGGCTTCGTTAGTAACGAGGTGATTAGAAATCTGGAATATGGTTGGGCTTCCATCAGCATGAACATCCAGGATTCTGAGACACCGTCTACCAAGACGAGTATTGTTCAACATGCCTTCTTCAGGTTGAGGCAAACCGCGAGGTGGACCATGCATGTCTTGGCAGAGAGGCGCGAAAGACATCCCGAAGAGTTTGTGCGTTGTTGGTTGTGCACGACCTCCAGGATGTGGTCCCCGTGACCCCGCCTGTGCATCGCTGGATGCATTGCAAAAAATGCTCGCTAATCGACGCCACTGACGGTCTTGCGGTCATTTTCTTTCCAGATTGTTTGCTTGAGTAGACCACCACAAGGAACCCTCGCTCGCAAAATTTCCCTCCCTTTTACCCTCAAGCTTTGATTATTATAAGCAGAAATTTGTGGTCGTACGCCAGTGTCAGCATTG
>NW_008760052.1:0-708 GCF_000715545.1 Opisthorchis viverrini | reverse complement strand
ATCGGGGTATTATTGCTTCAATTAAGAGAGAAATTTAGTGATCCGTGAGAATGATCCGTCAGTTAGAATGATTTTGGCGCGAGGGTATACGCAGCAAAACGCGACATTTTGGCGTAAGCGTTTCACTAGATTGGCAAGGGTTTTTCAGCTAAGTGCTGGCGGGCAAAGAGCGCCATGTCTGTGTTTGTGAAAGTTCAATGACCCGAAATGGCATATCGTCTCATGATAACCCATGCAATCGTATGACGTAGCCTGGCAGAATATGTGAAAACCTGAATGGGTAAGTCCAGGGTAGCCGGCTTCGAATTCCATCGACAGACGAATCCGCCTTCTATCCTGACTTTTTCTTGTAGCTGTAGAAATGAATACATGATGCACACAGTAGGAATGAGAATAAATTGGAAAACTGTGGCTACAGGTTAAAGTGAGGAAGATGGTGAATGAGTTTTTGGCCAAACCGAATTGTGCTTATTGCTGCGATGGATCAGTTTTTTCGATCCTTAGCTAATTGTTTATTTATTAATCGGAGCCCCCACGCTAACAATAATGTTTATTCCCAACTGCTGGGTGGCACACGGTCAAGCATGACCCTACTTTAATCGTCAGAACGAAACATGACTGGGAGGGTTGTCGGTACTAAAGTGTGCGCGGAAAAGTGGACAATGTCATAATTTGTAGACAACATCCGATGAAATCGTGATAATGATA
>NW_008760051.1:0-708 GCF_000715545.1 Opisthorchis viverrini | reverse complement strand
TTGCTGAAGCTTCTTCGACACCCCGCGACCGGTTTCCTCGTTGCGGCTCATCAGATAGCCGAAGTCATTGAGTTCCCGTCAACTTCTTGCTTTAATTGAAACCAAATTGTACGGAATGAGCTAACTACGTTCATTTGCAATTAAATGTGGTCTTGCAAGGCACTTATCTAGAACCCAGCTGAGATTAAATTTGTTCGCAAGTGCGGTATTCCGTTAGTCAACCAAAACGTGTTCTAAAATTAGAGTTTTTGACTGTGTGCGCAATATTCCTGATGGCATGCTAATATTCGCAGGGTTTTACTGAGTTCGGCGAGGAGCGGAATACTTCTTTTTCTAACTGACAGCTCTTTGGATTTAAGTCCTGAGTAAACAGACTGGTTTACACAAGGGTTAGAGGGGAGCTGGTCCAAATGCACTTCTGGGACACGTTGTGGGCATTACTCTAAAAACCCGTCAAATCACCAGGAGGACAAACAGGTCACCAAAGAACGGCGAACGCCTTGGAACACCGAATTCTAGTGGAAGGCAATGTCAGTTCTCTGCGTTGCCGAAACTGCTCCGTTCCTTTGTGCTTCCATTGCCAACGAATTTAATTTATCACTGTTGGGCTCCTTCGGCACAAAAATTTAGACGATAGAAATTCCGAAGCACGTAGATATGGTTTTTGATTGTTGAAGTTTGGGTGCTTTGGATAATTCCTCTATGGCC
>NW_008760050.1:0-708 GCF_000715545.1 Opisthorchis viverrini | reverse complement strand
TGGCACTGGTCTTCACAACTGACCCACTATGACACACACTGTGCGTGATGTGCAAGTCTGCAATGTGGTAGCGATTAAATCGATTTTAAAAATGAACTATGGTGTTTTGCTGTAAATCATTCAGGGGTGTTTTCTCAAATTCGACTCTGGCCTAGGTATGCCACTAACAGTCTTTTGGGAGTATACCATAATTAAGAGCGCTTGCGGTTTCCCGAGACAGTTTTGGTCCAGAGGCTGCTCTGGTTCTACCAAGTGCGTGAACAACTGACACCCCGAGCCAGTTTGGTTTCCGGTTTCGTCTCTT
Organism: Opisthorchis viverrini; assembly: GCF_000715545.1. Taxonomy (NCBI): domain Eukaryota; kingdom Metazoa; phylum Platyhelminthes; class Trematoda; order Opisthorchiida; family Opisthorchiidae; genus Opisthorchis; species Opisthorchis viverrini. The sequence goes on along the minus strand of NW_008760050.1, from coordinate 404 downwards.
TGAGGACACCACAAGGTCACACGATATTGTAGATCTGGTACCTGTGGATCGGCACCTTTCCCAGTATTACGCAAAGCAGCCTTTGAGTGTTTCTGTTGACAGTGATAACACCACGCAGATAACCACCCGAACTCATCTTGATTTTGTGCCATCATTAAAGCCTGCGTCAACGCACCTCGTACTGGAATAAACCAGTTTATTTCCAACAGAATCAGCTTCCGAATAGTGGACCCTTTTGAGAATACAAGTGTTAAAATAGGTATCATGAGGGGTGCTTTGAAAATCTACTTTCAAGCCCATCCGTCGAAGAATGATCCTGTTTAGAAACTCAAATCCAGCTTTTAGTCAAGAGCAAAAGAGCCTGCTAGTTAGTAGGTTGTACGGGTGGGGACGCTGAAGCACTA
>NW_008760049.1:0-708 GCF_000715545.1 Opisthorchis viverrini | reverse complement strand
ACCGGTTGAGGTACATGTCGTAACATACCCTCGTGTCTGATCGCTTTTAGAACGGAGAAAGTGTGGACAGACCAATGGCTAGTGAAAATGGTTTCAGAGCCACATGAGCACTCAACTAGTGAACGTCCCTGCAGATTCTCTCCATAGAGCCTAGCAGACTCATCACAGCAGCAGCCTCCATATCGCCATCAGTGTCGCAGACATTAGTAACAAGCGGGGTTATGGGGCAGACGACAGAGACCACAGAGGATATCGTCCATCAATGTGAACCGCCAATCAGGTTGGAAGGGTCTTTCCCCAGGCAATTTTGTTGAGTGGCCTAGCAATTCCCAAAGCATCCTCGAGAGCGCTAAAAAAGAAACGTGAATTGACCTTCTCCACAAATATTCTAACCACTTCACACGCGGTTCTGGCTGACTAGTGGTAGTCATGAAAAATATGAATGTTGTGCCCATAATAGGACGCTAGCACGTTTGAACCAGTTTTACGAAGACCGTCACCTTCGATGAATACCACCAAATGCGAATGTTTCTTTTGTGTGATCTATATTTTTCAGAAAGAGTACGGGTGTGCATCAAATTACCGGGAAGCGCTAGACTAACAGCTCAAGATAGCATAGCATCTAGTTTATTAGAAGGCCGATGGGGGAAACATTCTCTTTCAGAGAAGAACAGCGTTGGTAGAATTCTATCCATCACCTAATGAAAA
>NW_008760048.1:0-708 GCF_000715545.1 Opisthorchis viverrini | reverse complement strand
TTCCAGTAGTTTCACTTCAAAGGGGGATGCATTAGATTCTTACGGGATTAAGCGATCGAGCCAGCAAGTGAATATATCTCATACTTACCTCAATGGAAAGGAATGGGAACAGGACAGTCACCACAACGATAAAAACCGCAAGATTCGACGTTAATTGTAAGTAAACTGAAACGGGACCAAGCTACTTTTGAGAAACAAAAACCGGTTCTTCTTTGGTAAGAAGGTGATGAAGCTAGAATACAACTCAACTGTGTTTGAAAACTAAAAATTGGTGCTGATATCTATAGCTACAGTCATCCACCACCCTATCCTTATCCAGCATCTCCTTGTTAAATTCGCTTTCACATCACTAGCATTTAAGCAGGCCTTCTGGGGCAATTATTCTGGTGGGAGACACTTGACTAGAGTTTGGCTTTAATTAGGGCTCATTATCAATGCATTCCTTGGGCATGATGAAATGTGAATTCCGGACAAGTGACATGAGATGGAAACGTGTTAGATTTTTTGTGGAAGTTTACTTGTTGTTGTTACATAAAAACAATCACGGTAGTAACGTTGGGCTATGATCGAATTGTTTTATTGCAAGATTGGATAACTGCCGCGAAAATTAAGCTTCCTGCTAATTGCAGATCCTTAGTTCTTGTATGATATCTCGACAGCCGTCAGCAATCCAGAAACCACGGAGCATTCCGGGGCGTCTAAACGCGA
>NW_008760047.1:0-708 GCF_000715545.1 Opisthorchis viverrini | reverse complement strand
AGGGCAGATTATGATCCACATGATCCACTTCTATTGTCTGATGACCTTCCTCTGATAAGTAAATTTCATTCGCTTTCTAGATTGTCGCCCGATAGTCTTGTGTAAGGTAAGTGATGAACCCATGCACCACTATGATTGCCATTTCGGCGAGCTTTGAATGCATCTCAGTGTATCTGACGTCCACTAATGATTCGCTTTTGTATTTCAGGTGTACGTTCTGTCCACGACTTCCCTGATAGACTTGTTCTGGCATTGTTTTGTACAAATAAATGTTTCTGTCGATGACCACGGCCCCAGTTGACCTGTTTTAAATAAGACGGCTGGCAATGTTCGGGTCGTGACCCGGTATCTCCCTGCAGGACGCGACTGGCTCACCAATGTGGCTCTAGCCTCGATTAAGTCGTCAGCACGTGCTAGTTGTCCGGGATAGCTTTTATCGTTTGTTCAACGTGCATCGAAACCATGCGTGCGCGTTTCTTGTTGCCGAACGGGGCCGAGACGCACCGAATCGGTGAGCATCATATTGGTCGTACTTCGTAGGGCCATTAGCTACCAGCTAGTCACTATTGCTACTGCCCTGATTCAGGTCGCCTTAAGTCGATTCTGTTGTCCGTCCGTAAGCCATTCAGTGCGGTACGATGGTTCCGGAATAGAGATCAAATGGCAACCCCGCCTGTTCGTAGCCATCAGTCTGCGGATCGTGTTCAC
>NW_008760046.1:0-708 GCF_000715545.1 Opisthorchis viverrini | reverse complement strand
ATTTAGTTGGAACGGTCTCCTTCGCCCAGATAAAAGCAAATAAGCTAGACATCTTCGGGCGGAGCTGGTGGGGGTCCCTCGGAACGAGCAGCTCGGTGACGAGTGAGGAACAAAAGCCATCGTAGTTTTCAGGTTCATCGTCCAGGGCTGCGTTGCGGGTCGGAAAGTCGGCTGAGCACTTGTAGGTGGCCAGTTGCGCTGTTGTTGAAACTGTTTCAACCCAGTGATTCGGGCGCTGTTCTCTTTCGTACATCTGATCAGCAAATACGTTAAGGAGCCTAAGGATTTTGTATCACTTGCATTCGAATAAAAGTCATTCTCAGAAGAAACGCGATATCCTCACGACCATTGCTGTCCAATTTGACGGAACGTCTAAGCTTAGTGTTTCTAATTAGAATATCAGAATATATTCGAAAAATAACCTTTTAGTGGTAACGCCATTTCAACTGCCGTGCCATCCGGAGGAAGCAAGGAGTCCGAGATACCTCCAATTCTACGTAGGAACAATCGAATTGTTCGTAATCCTATCACAAATTTCCTGAATCTTTCAAACTCACAGAGAGATATCGCACGTGTTTGCGACAATCTTTGATAAAATCTACTGAGCATGTTTCAACAATAGGGGAAAGCTGGACGCTTTGACAAACTAACCATATTGTTTGACATACGAACGGGACCAAATGGTCCATATAATATGGGATTTACAAT
>NW_008760045.1:0-708 GCF_000715545.1 Opisthorchis viverrini | reverse complement strand
AGAGATAGCTTCGTTCGAGTCAAACCCAGACTGGCGACGGTGATGGTCGTCTTTGCTAGACCATTTGTCGAAACCTGCCACACACCCACACTACTGGTTCCGATCAAAGACGCTCACGTAATTTTGAAGTCATTGGTTTAGCGGAACTGCCAACAGTTGTTTGTGTAGTGGAGAACTGCAGTGCTGTTTCTCCACGCACACAAATCACAAACCCACGACTTTCAGCAGTCCCCAATCTTTTCAGTGACACCACCTCTTCTCTAAATGGTGCTAGTGTCAAGAGATTTTGTAATTTTCAGTTGAATTAGTGCGTCAATGAGTCCAGTTCATTCTGAAGAGCCGAGAACCACTGTACAGCTGTTTCATACTCACGGAAATCATCAACAGTGCACGCCCCAAGATACCCGAGTTGTAAGTTCCGAACGCGCGACCTTCCGGCCAGTAGTTGAATAGTTACCAAGTTAATGGTCGCCCCTCCCCCAGGTTGATTCACCACTTGGTTATCTCTCTTCCTCCGTGCGGCGTGTTCCATGTTCCGGTGGTCTTGGTGACAAACCTTGTTTAATTCCTATTACCATCCCCAATGTCTTCGAACGGGGTCCATTGGCCGCACGATGCGGTTAAACCTTTGCGAGTGGAATGAAACTTTTTGTGTCAAAATGCCGCATTTGGTTGCGTTCTAATCTACATCGATATTTTTGCAGCTCA
>NW_008760044.1:0-708 GCF_000715545.1 Opisthorchis viverrini | reverse complement strand
AAACTCAGCTGCACTGGTCACTGCCGTCTCCTTGGACGGAGACCGTGAGACGGGATAAATCAATAGTTAGATACACTGTCAGGCATGGCTCAGTCACGCCCTCAACAGCGCCCATGCACACAAGGTGATTCCTCTAGTGCATGACGCCGTCCAAATCTCTCCAATTAAAAGTCAACCGACAACCTTGTATTTACGAGGCAATTGTTTCATCTACCGCAGGTATCTACCCCACTTCACCAAATCGTCGGTGGAAGAAACTGTGGCAGCTTGAATCACTGTATGGCAGTGCGCGGCTTTCTACAGCCGGTGATGATGATTCCGTATGAGTCGCCATATTGACCTGACAAACAGCCTCCTGGCTAATTGGGGATTTCCGTTAGAACACGTGGGACAGTTAGACTACTGCAGTAGTCTTACGCTGAGCAGACTTTTGGGCGAAAAGCCTTGACCAAGTACTCTCCTCCTCGCCAAGTTCGGGTGCTCTAGCAGTGTCTAAATGCGCGCATAACAAAAACATCTTTATGTCGCACCGGCTGTCGCGCGGCGACATCAATGGGTCGCAATATCCGATGAATACGGCAAGGGGTAAACAAAGGGATGTTACTGCTAACATCCCCATCTCTCCTCATTATTCCCTCTTATCCCCAACCCGCCCTATTTGATGACCACACTTCTGCATCTGCCAGGTATAGGCAAGTCAGTCAAGTA
>NW_008760043.1:0-708 GCF_000715545.1 Opisthorchis viverrini | reverse complement strand
AGGTGACATCGTCAGTATGGGCAAATCCCCCTCTTATGCTGTGGTCATTAAGTTTCAAAACGGCATTACAGCGATTAGTTGGTTCTGAGATGGTATTCGTGAAATCGTTTTGGTCACTCGGGAATCTGACTGATCTCGTAATCTCATTTCCCTTGTATCTGGTGGGTTTTCCGGGCACCTTCAAGTCGAAAGTTCTCTTTCCCATTTGTGATAAGGCCGTTTCCTTATTGCTTTGTGGCCTGAATTTATTTCACTTGATAAGTTTTTTGGGTAATTTCTATTTTTATTAACTCTCCACCTTTCATGCGACTGACCAATTAGTTATCATTAGGTTCTTCGATTTTGCATGCTATTCCATGTTGCCCTGCAGTCATCCCTGCGACGTTCTTCATAGATAAGGCACAGTGATCCTCCTCTGTTCTGGTTGTGTAGAAGAATCAGTTTGGCGTTGTTTTGTAGGCATCTCCATGTGAAATTCCTCGGGTAGTCATCATTTCGAAATGTCTGACTCTCGACTGTGTCCTGTTGCGATGCTTCTCGATCTGCTTGAACAAAGCTTCGTTTGGGACAGTCCAGATGGGTACTGTCGTAGTGCTCTGTGCGTTTTTTTTCGTGTTGATCTCAGAAAAGCAGGAGTTTACGCCCTCACTCTTACGGTAACAATGTCACCACATTTGATAGTAAAATGCTTGCAAACTAAATGCCAAG
>NW_008760042.1:0-708 GCF_000715545.1 Opisthorchis viverrini | reverse complement strand
CTTGTGTGTAGTTTCCTTTATGAAAATTCAGTGCTGTTCGCTACTCCATTTTAGACTGAGTGAAATATTTTCTGCCTCAGTCTTCATCACATTCAACCGCGATTTTAAATCTTCTTGATCAACTTAGTCCAAGATGTTTCCAGAGAGAAAATTCCACTCGAGGTAGTTGATTTCATTGAAATGACTAAAATTCATGCGTCCACTCCTACACCATCAACATTTAGTTGCATCATTGTTATCTCAACTGCTCACTGTTTTGTCGAACAACTTCAAACGTAGCCAGTCCGTAAAGTTTCTTCCTACGGAGGTTGACATTTTAAATCATCACGTTATAACTATGGAAAACAGGCTTTACAAGTGTCCTTCTCACTGTTTATCTTAAGATACCACACAGCAACAACCGACCCTGCACTCAAAACAGGATCGCATGATTGAAGGTGTCTGTCCGATGGGCGCGGCCCGATCGAAACCACTCATCCCCCGGTCTTCGCGCATGATGGCATTGAGGAAGTTCAAGAACTTTGGACGTGATTTAACGGACACACGACCCAATACCAACAGCGCCCAACCCGCCAAAACTTCGAAGGGAACTGCACCGATTCTCAGACTTCCAAATGATACTGAAAATACAGTCAGAAAAGTTGGGGAAGCCTATCTGGCCTCGGGAGATACCGACCAGTTGCGCGTGAAAAGGGTGAGTGACCAAGA
>NW_008760041.1:0-708 GCF_000715545.1 Opisthorchis viverrini | reverse complement strand
CCTAGAATGTTGCAAGTGTTTCAAAGTGCCTCGCAGTCTTTGACTACTCTGAACATTAGTGGTGCTTTCAACCATCTTCATCAAAACTGTTTCAAACCCTCCAATCGTCTGGGGCAGTCATGAGCGGACGCGCACAAGTGACCTACATTTCTATTCAGTGTATGTACCATGGGACACGGTGCCATCACTGCTATCGCCGTTTGCTGAAAATGCCACCTGTACCGGCGAGATTGGATTCTTGGTAGTGTTTTGGTCACACGCAACAAATATGCTGGTTCGAATATAACGAAAGGTGCGGCGGCTCCCATTAACTGTGACTGGGTGGCTTACCTCTTGTACCATGTATCACCACGGGAACCCATAGGAAACCAGTGAGAAAAAACACGACATTCTTCTCTAGTTTAGTTGATTAGCTAGAATGTGTGAACAGACTAATTAGACCAAATGTACTCACATGGCTGAATATTGCGCCAACGCGGCCGTCTTACTGAGACTGGAGGAGAAAAGGCATCGTCTTCACTGGGAAACAGTCATTTTGTTGAATGAGCGAGGGCAGCGGCGCTAGCAAACGCAGCTGGCCGTATGACAACAACTATTGGAAGGGCGAGGGCGTTGGCTACTGATTTTGCTTATCCGAAAATATATTTCGAAGTACACATGGCTCTGTGGCCAAATGTGTTAATCTTTAATTTCGCCGTAGTTTGATTT
>NW_008760040.1:0-708 GCF_000715545.1 Opisthorchis viverrini | reverse complement strand
GGCGGAGCTTCTCACTAGGATGTCCTCCTTTCGTTTGCCACTGAATTAGAGCACGATGCGTCTGTATTCCATGTGCTGGTGGTCAACCCGTTTTGCATAGTGTACCTGACTTTCAGCACTTACCGTATTCCCTTTTCTTCAAAAGAACACCGCAAGATGTAAATTTTGACAAATCGGAATGGAGTTCACCTGGGTCATTCTAACCCCGTTAGCTTACATGTGCTTTGTTTTGCGAACTGAGAAAATAAGTCGGTTGATTGGCTGTATCGGCTTTCAGAATATCAGCCACCGTGGTCTTACTCAAAGGAAGCTGGGAAATAGTAACGTGGGATGTGTGTATAGTGGTTGTCTTGTGCTATTCAATCGCATTGTTGATTAGCCACCCGTGACCGAATGATTAAATGTTCAAGCTGCAGGCCGGAGCGTCGCAGTTGGGGACATGAATCCAGACTATGACATCTAGGTAAATCAGATGGCTTAACCAGAGTGTGTAGAGCACAATGGCTGAATCGATTTGAACAGCTGTAAAAGCAGCTGTATCGTGGAGGGAATCGTTTGTCGTTTGTGCCGCGTGAGATGTACATGCGATGGCTTGGCCCTCTAACTTACAGGACGATATCTCAAATTGGAAACGTCCTTGTCAGTATGAAGCAAGCTGTGTGCAAATGTTCGTAATTTTGCACATTGGACCGTCTTAGCAGAAACAGA
>NW_008760039.1:0-708 GCF_000715545.1 Opisthorchis viverrini | reverse complement strand
CACGGGTTCACTGGCTTCATTCGTGAGTGCTCTGTGGGTTAAGAGCAATTTACTGGTGAGCAGAAAACACTTTACGCTACGTGGCAGCCAAACTTACCTTGTTCGGCCTCTGCAGTAAATAAACGATTAGAATAATCGAATTGAGTTTCCAGTATGTCATGCAATTTGGCAGCGGATTATCTGATTTTCGCATTGAAATTACAAACGGAGAATGAATGTGGCTTGTGCAAGTAGACCCGAGTAGGTTGAAATTATCTGGCGTTCCTGAGAGGTTGGACCGGGTCTTGATGCCACGGGTAGAATCATCCAAAGGCCCAGTGAGCATTACATTTTAATGATATCGCAACCCCTAGCGTGTATTAGAGGCTGCTCTACCGGCCGGTTCGTCAACACATAGAGGACTGACAATCACCGTCTACTGGCTGTTCAAGATGAGGTTGGATCGAGTGTTGCAATTTATTCCATAGAATGTGTGTTAGTCAAGTAACCCCAACTTAAACACCCCTGCTTTGTGGCCAGGCTTTTGAGTCAAACGCTTTGATTGACAACCCCAATCGTCCTTCTGCTTGGGTTTCGATCTACATGGAAGCATGAATTTAAAGCTGTTTTGGTCATGAACCCTTTTGGGTGAGTTATTTGATCGCTTCACTGACGCGCGAGTTCGATGCTTGATTGCTCGATTGGTTGCTTGCATGCGTGCTTGCATGC
>NW_008760038.1:0-708 GCF_000715545.1 Opisthorchis viverrini | reverse complement strand
TGAAATGTGAAACATCTGAGTTCGTTCTAAGCAGCTTGAGGTGCACAGACGAAGTCAGGTCCTCTATGCATGTTTTGGGGACACAGTATACACCCGCATAGAGAAAGCAAGGTTTCAGAGAGAGATGCCTGTTGCCTAATTTAGCAGGAAGTACGGACACAGAGCCGCAACGTGGGTAACATCTTTGGAGTTAAGTAAGGGATTATTTAGATCAATTTAGTTGAATAAAGTCTTATTATGGGAAGTAGAAAAATGCGGCAGCGAGAACCCAGAGGGAACTTGCAACAAATGTGTGATGTGACCGCATATGGGGAACTCAGTCAGGCACATTGGGAACTGGCAGCATGACCGTCACCGACACTGTTTATCTTATCTTTCAGTGTCTCTGGTCTTGGACAGTTGGGTCACGCGGGTCCCACCCTTTAAAGTGCGCAGCATCAACAGCACCCAGGCATACAATTCGAATATATTAGTTGTTGAAACTGTCCAGTTGCAATAGGTTTTGAAAACTTACTGAAAAAACAACGAAGTTGCATCTAAATTTTTTTGGGTGGCAATTACCACCTTTAGCGGACCGTAGCCACCGGTGACAAGTATAACGTGCCACCCCTATTCACCACCGTTGAACACCAGTGGTGAGTTTATTGGGAATGCCACGTGTGACTGCTGTTAATAGCTGTGAAGCGTCATCATCATCATCGTCATCAC
>NW_008760037.1:0-708 GCF_000715545.1 Opisthorchis viverrini | reverse complement strand
AAAAACAAGCGTACAATCATTACCGTACCGGAGGATCAGAATGATGGAATTAACGTATGAACTCTACCACTGCATAAACTAGAACTGCTGTGCACCCAATACACGACATTCAGGTGCCACGACGAGAAGATTCGTTCGTCTTTTGTAATTGTGCAAGTCATGAATCTCCAATTGTTTGGGCAATTAAGCTTTCATGTCCTCAATAAAAACCACATCTTCCTATGGAGCAGTCGAGAGAACATGATGTTCCACTCATCTAACTCCGTCGTGTGTATAAGATTCCCTCAGCGGCCACATTAATCTTAACTTGTGATATGAAAAAAAAGAACCGCGACAACAGAATCATGGATTCGCGAAGTTCTGTAATACTTTTTTGGTGAGATTAAACTGTCTCCTTCTTTATAAACCAGTTTCACACGTCATCTCTAACGATGGTCAGATAACATGAAATTCACTATTCGTTTATTCAGAAACGGCATGGCATACGTGTTCACGGTGGTTTCAAGGCCACATCTGTTGAAATATTCACTTTCCTGCTCCATTGTGCCTCATGAAAGCCAATAACTTACTTTTTTCGATTTTACAGTTCCCATTCTGTTGAACTGTTTGTAGATTCTCCTAAACTGCACCGACCCCACCTATCGACCAGTACCATCCAAGAAGTCTTGTGATGGGCATCCTGTGACCGCATTGCTCCTACCGAAAAAC
>NW_008760036.1:0-709 GCF_000715545.1 Opisthorchis viverrini | reverse complement strand
CACACTGCACATATTGGCAGACTTTCACCAGCTGTAATATCTGCGAGAGTAGTGTTCCTCAAGTGTGGTTATGATTCATTTCCTGATATATAAAATTTGTTACGTGGAATGCTGGCCATACTCAACCAGTTCATTTATGCATGGCACGTGCTTCTATACCCCTAAATAATTAACTGACGTTCTGCTTAAAAGACGTTCTTGTTGTATTTCAAGAACTAACTCTAGAGCACAACCATTAAGTTTCTGAGTTACTATAAAAATCGTAGTAGTGCACCAGCGCACACGCAGGGACCTAGGATCTTAGGCTTCCCGGTGTTTAAGGTGATCTGTTTAGTCTACCACGTCAAACTGAATATATGACGTAATGGTTCCAAAACGTAGGAGTCGCGCCTATTGTTATAGCAACCTTGCTTTCAACCCACCACAGTCGGTCACATGTGATTTTTTAATCGTTATTTGCGTTGGATCGATAGCTATGCCTGCCTAAAATAGAATTCAATTCACGACGATCCGCCCTTTGATTAGTTGGCTGCAACTGGTCCTGGAAACAAAATGTTTAGTCATATCTGGATGGCTCAAAGTATAACAAAAGCTAACTTATAGAGGACGATAGAGCAAGGTGAAACAAACGCCTTTGCCTTGCAGGAACCCCTTAAGATTTCGGCTAGAAAATTTGAGGAAAGACTGCACCAAATCATATGCTCCGCGA
>NW_008760035.1:0-709 GCF_000715545.1 Opisthorchis viverrini | reverse complement strand
AGATCTCAGCCCGGCAAAGTGATAAAGGAAAGACTCTTGTAGACATTCTGTTGTGGGTATTAGGGTACGAACACTCTGAACCTATTGTCGCTGTCCTATTGGAAACCGCAATGTTTATATCTGTTTCCACAAGTTGTGGCAATCAAGTGACTCCTTGCTACTTGCCTGTCGGGTTTTCGTTGAGCTGTTTTACTGGCCTGTCTCCTCCGCCGTGGTCAAATATGCCAGATATCCATAGTGAAGCGCAAACTATATTTACGCTGCTTCACACTTTCGTCTGCACTTGTTGCCTTCTATGGGAAGGCTCATCTCTTACGGACGGTCAGGTCACAGACGAGCAGTGCGATCTAGTGGCCTTGTTCATCAATATTTCATTAGAAAGCGTTTCTCTGCTTGCGCAATCTTCTAGGTTGTCTCGCCTGATCTGAAGGAGCTCGAGTTGAAATTTGCGACTGCATTGAGGCATTGAGTTTCACTGCATTATAAATGATACGATCATCTGCATCCCATATTTTATGCGGAGGAAGCGTCCACCCAACCCAAGAAGACACCGTAGCATTTGCCGTGCTGAGGATTTCTTGTAGTTTTCCTCCATGATGATGTAAGATGGAGCGCGCTTGCAGTTCTAGATTGTCCAGGAAAAGTTGAAATAGGCCTCGAATGAAGTGTCTGTGCAGATTGGTACCATTCAGACTGTGCAAGTTGACGG
>NW_008760034.1:0-709 GCF_000715545.1 Opisthorchis viverrini | reverse complement strand
TAAGATGGGCTCATTCGAAAGCTAGGATTCTTGACTTCTTCTGGCATACCTTACAAATGAGCCCATTGGTGTTTTGAAACCAAGCAGAGTCAGGCATATATATCTGAAGCAAGCATTAGGGAGCGACTTGTTATTATACATTACCATTATATGAAGACACCCGCCTCCCGTTTTGGGTGGTGGGAATTTATTGGTAGGAATGAAGAAGACTGACCATTTGAATTCATTATGTTTTTCACTTCTGGCATGCAAATTCTATCTCAGCTGGCGTATGCTGACACAAATTCGAGCATCTGCTAAATTAGTTTATAGGACTCACAGGTATTGACAGTGGTTCTTAAAAATTTCTCATTATAGTCGTCCCATAGTAAAGAAAGTAGTTTTTAAACCAGTCTATTGCATAATGTGAAGGAATCGGATATCTTGATAGTACCGTTTGAACATTGTCGAGTCTATTCTTAAGTGAACGAATACCAGGGCTTGTCCAAGTAGGGGGCGAAAAAAGGATCCCGTTAAATGTGTTGATCGGGTGTGGACAATGAAGTGATTCTATGTACATTCCGGGCCTGACATTTTCTACCGCGAATTGTCAGCTAACATGAGTTCACGATCACTGGCAATCGATACGCATTTTAAGGTCATACGCGAGCCAATTGTCAAACAGAAATTATGATACTGGTCCCGCTTTGTCCAATCATATTAATTGATC
>NW_008760033.1:537-709 GCF_000715545.1 Opisthorchis viverrini | reverse complement strand
GGTTTAGGTTTAGGGTCACGGTGATGTTTTGATTCAGGTCTAGTTTAGGTTTACGGGTTAGGTTTAGATTTAGGGTTAGGGTTAGAGTTGGGCTTAGGTTTATGTTTAGGGTTATGTTTAGTTTTAGAGTTAGGTTTTGGTTTATATTTAGCTTTACGGATGGGGTTAGTGT
>NW_008760033.1:0-164 GCF_000715545.1 Opisthorchis viverrini | reverse complement strand
TTATGTTTATTGTTAGGTTTAGGTTTAGGTTTAGTTTTAGGTTCAGGGCTGGGTTTTGGTTTAGCTTTAGGGTAAGTTTAGGTTTAGCCTTAGGGTTAGGGTAATGGTTAGTTTAAAGTTTAGGTTTTGGTTTAGGTTTATTGTTAGTTTTAGTTTTAGGTTTA
>NW_008760032.1:0-709 GCF_000715545.1 Opisthorchis viverrini | reverse complement strand
CCGTCAATCAGAAAGTATCTGTTTTTTTACAAAAACACGACTTCAGCAGTGCAAACACCGCAGAACAGGCTTTGAAACAAACCAAGCAACAAACGATTTGCTAGGAACTAACCGTTTCCATGCACCATTGAAGAACGTTGTTATGCCCAGAATCACAGGACTCCAAGGACTGGGCCAGCCAGCAGCAGCAAGCTGGCTCAGCAACGCCTGCCCCTACCCAATTTGGTGACTTGGCTTGTCTCTCTTAGGGAAAATATTGGTGCGGTTTTAACTGTCAAACTTATCGCAACAAATGAGGTGCATCTCCGCTGTGCTTCGTCACTGATCAACCAAATACACATAGTGGTGCTGGTGATGGTGCGAGCATGATTAGTGAAGTTACGTTTAGAGTGAACGCACCACTTTGTTGCAGTCTTGTCACCGAAATCATTGATCATTCCTCCTGGTGTCGTCACCTGTAGACTCCGTAATTAGATGCAAATGCTATTACTAGATATCCCATCAGGCAACTGTCCAGTTCAGCAATTAAATACCCCACGAGTTGTAGAGATGGACCCAATTTATGCTGCTTTCTCTCCAACTCGTACAATATGCACTTCTCAAAACGGCCGTTAGAGGTCGGTTCCAGAAGCGGGATTCGTTATCTGATTGGAATATCTTCAAGCCGACCACCTCCTCTGAAGAATATAAAAATGTGTGCTTACAATAA
>NW_008760031.1:0-709 GCF_000715545.1 Opisthorchis viverrini | reverse complement strand
TGTGTTTGTTGATCTTTAGCTACCAAAACTTGCATAAATTAATCGATGTTCAAACCAAGCTTTCTGACATTTGGGACTATAAATTAAAGGAACTCATAGCATCATTATGTTCTACCCAAACAATTCTTGCATCTTATTTGGTTATCCAAAAGAATGACACTCGCTAGTCCTGGACATCCAGGTGCTCGGGCAAACTACCGTGCTGTACGTAGTCTATGCAACATGGCATTCCTAACCAAACATATTCAACCATGACGCCACCTTTCAAACGGATCGAAATACAATTGGAATCTCGACAAGTACACTCATGTTCAAAACAGATTTGTTTTTCACAAATGACAATAATATCTCCCCTTGACATTTTTGACTCCCCATTTCACCGTGTTTTATCAGGTGACTTTTGTGAACTTGTAATCTCAGATTTCGCCATGTCCTCTGCAATGCTAGTAAGCTACGTTGCTGCCAGTAATGTAAAATAAACCCCCCTTGGAAAGGGCGCTCGAGGAACAATGTTAGCGTCAATAAGCTTGCAGGCACAAAATCGGTAGAATGAATGATCAGGCCGATCTGCAGAGTGAAGTTCAGCTCTAATCACCTTTTATGAAAATTTAAGAATTCCACCTCATTGAAAACGTTCGAATGACGTCACACTACCAGCAGAGAGTAAGTACTTCAGAGGGGAAAATCTCCACACGGCGAATGGTGTTTT
>NW_008760030.1:0-709 GCF_000715545.1 Opisthorchis viverrini | reverse complement strand
CTCTGATCAGACAGGTATCTCCCTGCCATCCTGCTGACAGCCCCCAGGACTAGAATGTGATGTAAACTAAAACATGTTACCATGGTGTTCTCACGTCAGACCGACGCTTTTGTCTGTTTTCAGTTTTTCATAGTTTACTACTCTGAAAGTGATGCAACTCTAGTTTCATTTGAATTATTCAGGATTTGATATTTTTGGTTGAACACCTAGTTGGGCGCATTCCTACTAGGCAATCAGGAAATTTCTGGATTTGTAAAGTCGCACCATCTCCATTTGGAGGGTTCAAGTATCGCGGTCGGTTCCCTCATCAATATTTATCGGTCAGCTGCTATTTGTTGGTTAGTTTGACTGAGTTGCCCATTTTTCAGGAACTATGGTTAATTTGTTTTCATAATCAGCTTATCTAGTCAAAAAATTATCATTGTGTTTGGTGTATTCTGATCATGCTTTTTTATTGCGTCATAGAACACTGGTTGGAACAATGTGCATTATTCTTCTTAGCATCATCACTTGTAACGTTCCTATAGGAGTTTCATATATCTTTTACAGCTGATCTTGTTCAACTAGTCCAAACGTAGTTCCGGGAGTTGTTTAAGTACGTGACTTTTATTCGGCAGGTTATCCGGAGGCGCGTGTCAATATGACTGTACAGAAAGCCGTGCCTTCCTACTGTGCAGGTTGATTAATGAAGCCTTAGAATTAAACTACC
>NW_008760029.1:0-709 GCF_000715545.1 Opisthorchis viverrini | reverse complement strand
TTCATTAGCCGGGATACATTGGAGGAAAATAGTTTACGGGCTCATATGATCGATAATCAGGTCAACCTTGTTCACTAAGAACTAGGATGATCGACATATATAGTTCCGCAGAAACTAGATTGTCCGATTTCACAGACCGTAAGAATCACGTAGCCAATATACCTAAATCCACACTGCGATGTTTACAATCGAAGCGCCTGCATTCCTTTTGGGGTGCGGTACATCCGCTTGAGGTGACTGTAGAAAAGAGCTCGGAAATTGTGCGCACGATGGAATTATAAACGCTTCTATGTTGTCGCAAATAAACCACGGCATTTACCGACTCCAGCTATCCCGTTTAGACAATGAGTCGTGTCGGTGTAATTATGAAGACGACTTTTACTGAGTTACATGAGACGGCGTTTCGCGGAACAGTGTGCTGGAAACTAGATTGCACTAAAGACTTGAATGATTTTTTTCGTTTTCATGTTTATCGTTGCTGGATGGAGAATAAATACCGGTTCATCTTAGAGGACCTGACACGTTGTGAAGCATGACTTTATGAACATGACCATACCAGATTAACCTATAGGCATTCATAACATATTATGAGCTTAAAGGATGAAGGATTCATGGCTGTGAATCGCAGGTTAAGGGCACAGCAAAGCGGCATTTTTAACACCTGGTAGCCTCGTTTTGGCAAAGTTCGCATTAAAAACGAAACCCATAT
>NW_008760028.1:0-709 GCF_000715545.1 Opisthorchis viverrini | reverse complement strand
AACAAATAGGTGAAAACTAGCTTGGTATGAATTGTTGATGAACCTACAAGCGCTCCCTCAACTTTGTCTACTGTAACTTGTATTCATGTTGAGAGAATTGAATTTCGGAAGTGCACTTGTGGTTAGTGTTGGAGATTTTGTTCTGCTTCGTCCGCGATGCCTGATAATTCAGGTCAATATCCGCTGTAGTTCTGCCGAACACAAACGATATTTGACTAAAGTCTATTGTTCCGGTGATCCAGACTTTTCCATCAATCCCAAGTCCGTGATTGTTGATCGGGGTTCTTCAAAGTCATCCGTGGGTTTATATTAAGGATAGCAATGCTTACGCAAAAGTGTTGCCTTGAAGACTAGTTCAATACACTGCTTCGAACCACGTAATGTGTCAGTCCCGTCGGCCGTTGGTGTTTAACAGCAAAGCATCAAATATGTGTCATAATGGCAGTGATGGTTGGTGGGTCCAGCTACCTTTTACCGATTAAATTACCTTGTTCAAATCTGCTAACACGAGTACTTAATTTCGAAGTGGAGATCTTCTGCTGCGTGACGCTCTGGTGAACACGTAATTTACGAATGAGATTCCAGTTCGATGCAAGCAAAGTCGTCACCCAAAAGAAGAGGTGCCACAGCTGTATTGTCCAGTTGGTGAATAACTTACCCATTTTAATTAGTTCACAATACAAGATGCGAGTCTTTCATTGGTACACTT
>NW_008760027.1:0-709 GCF_000715545.1 Opisthorchis viverrini | reverse complement strand
CTGCTAAGTACCGACCGTTCCGGTATCTGCGCGATCAGCAACCACGTGATGTGCGCAATGGCGTTTCCGTGCTGAATTGGATCCCATCTGTGCGGAAATGAGAAGCATCGTTCAACTGAAGCACTGAGTACGAGACGGGAGTCCCAAAGAAGTCAAATACGAGCAGGTGACCATCATGGACGCCCCGTGACCGCAACGTTTGTCCGGTAGTTGGTCGGGCCAGTTGAGATAGTAGTGCTGCTAAGTACCGACCGTTCCATTATCTGAACATTCTCGGACCATGTGCGCTTGCGCAATGCGTTTCCGTGCTGAATTGGAGGCATCGTGCATCTGAATGAACGAATACGAGACGGGAGTCCCAAAGACGTCGAAGGGGAGCAGATGACAATCACGGAAGCCCTGGGACCGCACATTGCACAGGAAAACTTTGTCGGGTAGTTGGTTAGGCCAGTTGAGTTAATAGTGCTGCTAAGTAT
The DNA here is from genome assembly GCF_000715545.1 of Opisthorchis viverrini. NCBI lineage: Eukaryota > Metazoa > Platyhelminthes > Trematoda > Opisthorchiida > Opisthorchiidae > Opisthorchis > Opisthorchis viverrini. The sequence continues at coordinate 233 of NW_008760027.1, read as the reverse complement.
CGATCGTTCCAGTATCGGAACATTCTGTGACCACGTGCGCGTGCGCAATGCGTTTCCGGTATGAATTGGAGCACTTCTGTAGCTAAATGTGTAGCATCGTGCAACTGATTCTCTGAACACGAGGCGGGACTTCCAAAGACGACTAAAACGAGCAGATGACAATCATGTACGCCCCGGGCGGCATATTGCACGGGAAAATTTTCTCCGGTAGATGGTTGGTCCAGTTGAGTTAA
>NW_008760026.1:0-709 GCF_000715545.1 Opisthorchis viverrini | reverse complement strand
GCGCCGACTGAGGTTGACTCTCCTTCTGAAGCCGAATCATCCATACTTCTGAAGGCGATAAAAAAGCTTTTGGACAAAAAGAAAGCTTCTGGTGAGCTAGTGAGTGATCCGCTGGCGAAATACGGAGAATATCGCGAGATGAAGGAGATACAAGGCATTTCTGAACCTGAGGAGATTCCATCTTTTCGATCGTATCCTGATGAAATTAGAAGAACACCAACTGGTCGGCTAGATGCTGCACAGATGGAGGCCATGTCAGGCCCAACTCATGTACCAGGCGCACCATCCATATTCTCTAGAGTACCTTTTGGGCTTGGTGAACTGCGTCGAGACACGGTGGATCTAACTGACAGACGAGATGCGACCATAATTTCTGACATGTTTGGTGCAAAGCGTTTCGGGGATCGTGGTGGGGGTGAAATTCGAGAAAATTTGCGGGCATTTGGAGGCCTCGTCGGGCTGGATGGCTTGTCTGGTTCCGGTGGTCTTCCAGGTGTTGCCATTGGTCAGCCTCGTGGTCCATTCGATGCAGCTTCACAAGATGCTCTGATGATGCCGATGCACTCTGGTGGCCGATTGGGTATTGACGGTGTTCCGGGCGGCACAGGCCGTCTAGCTCGCGGTCAGCTGGATGCACTCTCACAAGCAGCACGTAAAGGTATGACTGCCGGAGGTGAATTTGATATTGGGAGGATTCCTGGTGCTTCAG
>NW_008760025.1:0-709 GCF_000715545.1 Opisthorchis viverrini | reverse complement strand
ATGAAATCACCAGCAAGATTCGGGCGTGGATTTGCCCGTTCAGTACTCGCCCTCGGCTTGAAAGCCAAACCCAGGTTTGATCTGACAGGATCAATCGTTTTATCAAAACATTGCTCCATCACTCATTGAAAGTAACTGAATCCTCTTGTAGTCCTCTCGTACGTGATGAATGCTGTCAGATGAGAACCTGGGTGTTTTTTCTGCGTTGAATTATCGTTGATGGACGGCTTACTTATGCTGTTTTGGTTGCCCAAGCTCGAGGCAGTGAATCTTCCAAAACGTTTCTTCTGTTTTGCTACGTAAAAATTCTCAGGGCGTGGACGATAGCAAAAACTCAATTCTCCCGCTGACCTGTCCTAATTTTCGTGGATAACCACCGTCCGCTAAACGCAGCTTGCCCTAGATTCAATTGGTGCACAGTCTGGCCCTCGCTGATTAGTTCAAGTTTAAAACAACGGAGAGCGTGTCAAGGTTTATGTCTGTGCAGTCACTGAAAAGCTAAAAAATTTTCTTGTCCAGACCTTGCAATTTTTCTCTGTTAAATGAAAACAGGTTCATGGTTTGCTCTTTCACTGAGCTGTTCCACTATCGTCAACTTGATCGATTGTTAAAGCCGATGTTAAAGTAAAAAGGCCCTAAAAGTTGGAATCGGTGTCACGGGAACGGGCGAGTATGATCGCATTCAGTCACACGAAGCTTCTGTTTTCAG
>NW_008760024.1:0-709 GCF_000715545.1 Opisthorchis viverrini | reverse complement strand
GAGAAGCATTCCTAAAAGCACTCAATTGTTCGGCTAAGCAAACAAACCAACGACCATCGTTGCAACCTAAGCTTCTTATCATCTGCTCGTAGTACCTTAATAAGAACGGACCTTACACCACAGCCAATGCCAGGTGAAAAGTGGTAACTTGCATCACTAGGAGTGCCGACAAAATACAGTACTTTCCACGCTGTCTGCGTCTAGGTAAACCCGAATTTTTGGGAGTACAATAACCGAATACAGTTTCACAGTGCGTAATGTCACACCACAATAAGCCATAGACACTCTCAAACCTCTAGATGACCGCATCCCATAAACAGCTTTTCATTCAAATGAACCAGGGGCCAAATCTTAGGTTTTTGTCGGACATTTAAGCTGGGTTGTATTCTCTTCGGCCTATCATGCATCGCATAAGGGGACAATAGTTTCAACGATGACAATGATTGATTCTGACACAAAAATCAGAATCAGAGCTACTAAGAAAGCGAAGGATACAAGCTCAGGTCTCCAAAGAAACTGTCAGAAATATCCCGAAGCACCAAACAAAGTAGAAAATCTGGAGAATCCTCCTGAACGACCGAAAAGCAAACGTTTGAGGATGAAATCTGCGAGGAGATTGAGTTTTGTAAATGTATTCCTGCGACATTGTAACTTCACTGGACAATGGTGACCACAATCAAACAATTGCTGAAGCTGCGGCGATGCAACG
>NW_008760023.1:0-709 GCF_000715545.1 Opisthorchis viverrini | reverse complement strand
TAAGGGCTCTGTATGAGGCTGATTTCAACAATTAAGACTCCAGGCATATTTCAAAGTGTCGAAGACAAAGAAGCGCTTCGAATCGTTGAAGAGTCTTCAGTATTTAAGGATGGCCATTACGAAGTACCATTACCGTGGAGAACGGCTGAAAGGCTTCCTGACAATTATCATCTAGCCCACTCTCGATTGCAATATATGAGGAGGTGTTTTGCAAAGGATCTGACTTTGTTAGCGCAATACAGGTAACGCGTGAACGATAACATCGATAAGGGCTATCTCGAACCTGCACCCACTCATCAATCTAAATCAGGGGACGAAAGGAAGTGGTATCTAGCTCACCACCCCGTTTTGAACCCGGAGAAACCAGAAAAGCTGCGATTCGTTCTAGATTGCGCGACCANAAGTTTGAGAGCGTATCCCTGGACGATAGATTGTATCACGGTCCCGACACTGCTGCGAATTTTTTGGGAGTTCTCTTGCGCTTCCGGAGTGACTATGCAGCGGTGGCTGCGGACATTTCCGAAATGTTCATGCAAGTAAGGGTTCCCGAAGGCGATAGGGGCGCATTACCTTTGTTATGGACTCGAAACACTAAGCCGGCGAGCCAAAGCAATTCCAAATGACATCCTATCCGTTTGGTGCCATGTCCCCACCGTTTTGTGCCAAATTTGCCTTGTGAAACAATCTCAGACTGGGGATTGAATTGCAT
>NW_008760022.1:0-709 GCF_000715545.1 Opisthorchis viverrini | reverse complement strand
CAAAGATAATCGCATCTCCGACGCCCACAAAGACAAATAGTGCTTTCGGTGCCTTGCTTGGCTGGGCTGAAAGCTCTGGGGGAGTGTAACTCTGGCAGACTAGGGGACACGATACTCTATTTCTTATTATGATCAAGTAAGGCCTGGTAAACAACAGCATATATCTAATTCACTTTTGTCCTGACAGCACCACGAACTTACGGAGTACTGAATTATGAGATTACCAATGTCGCTTGGCCATATTATTTCCGGCAGCGCGCTTAAAATGAACTTAATTAATGAAACAATCGCCATTTTAAATTCCATGAATTAGGAACTGGATGCCGCTGGGTTTGGAAAACACTTCAGAAGAAACTTTTAGATATCAAGCTCCTGTATCTTTCCATTGAAAGTAGGAAACGGAAGGTTTGCTAAATAGTTGAGGAAATGACTGATCCAGTGTTTAAATGAGCTCACCTGAAGCTTGCCAAATGCTTTACCTTCAAATACTTATGTAATGTGTTTGATAGCACTTTGATAGTGCTGATTTATTCCCTCAAGTAAATCCCTCTAACGGTGGAGCCCATCCAATACCAACTAATAAATTCAGCCTTTAGGATTAAACCGCTAAGGTTTAGTTCAATAAAAAATCGGTTTAACTTGCGAAAAAATTAAACCCCCATATTCTACTCCTCGACCAAGTTCTAAAAATGCACCACAAACCTGTGCC
>NW_008760021.1:0-709 GCF_000715545.1 Opisthorchis viverrini | reverse complement strand
GAAGCGTCGGTGTTGAACCCTGATGTCATTATGTCGATGATGGTGTTCATGACCTCAATCAGCACACTGCCTCGAAGACCAGACGCAGAGTCTTCTGTCGACGGCGGCTACGTCTGAGATCCATACTTAATGTCTGTGAGTGAAAGTGTGTGCGTTTGCGTACTAGTAGTGGGTAGGGTTATGAAGCTTTTTCAGTTACGTAGGTTAAGACAGCCGAATGTAGCGAACTTAGGCGAAAGTTTGTCTTAGACCCACACGCTTCTGAAGGTGGAAGTTTATACAGCCTTTATACGTAACGGGGATTTAGAGTCGGCGCCTTCTATCACCAGACGCCGTCATAGCCTCTGACGATCAACACTGTCAAAAGCAGTATTTTGATGATTGGAAAACTATCATTTACAGTTGTTGCTATGTAAACTTTGCCCTTGACAGGCAAACTGACGTCACGTCTACACTGTAGATGTCGGAGGTTGGCAGAAGCTATTTATACCTTCCCATCTCGAAAAGTGATCTCATCTCCTGCCAGCCTATTGGAACCTATGAAAGCGCTCAGGTAAGCAATTTTATCTAAAACGTCAATTAGCTGGCCTGAAAGCGTGAAGGTTTGGTCCACTCAGCGTTGTTGCAGATTTCTACACTTTTTAGTATGAACGAATGAAATGCATGAGTGCGTTTCCAGTAAACGTTGTCGATCTGGAATATGCAGACG
>NW_008760020.1:0-709 GCF_000715545.1 Opisthorchis viverrini | reverse complement strand
AAGGCATTTGAACTTATCTTCCGTCATGGCAAATAGCTTGAATTGTTCGCATTCAAGGATGACTCTACCGGCACAAGTGATGTAGTCCTCAGATTCCTTTTTCGCTAGTTTCATACATTGGTAGCGAATATTAAACAAGGACGAACGCTCACCGAAAATCATTGAAAGTTGCTGCACGGTTTTGTCAAAACTGAGTTCTCGCGTGTTCTTAGGCAGGATAAAGTTGGAATATTGTATGTATTCCGTTGTGCCAAACTTTCTGAGCAATAACCGTACTCTCGAGGCATCATCGTTGTGATTCAGTTCGACTTGGAATACATCTTCGTAACGACTGAACCAAGAATCGAAGGTTAGGCCGGCATCAGGATCATAATAGAACTCCGTGATGCTGTTGGTGATCGAGTCGACTGAATTTGTATCTGGAGCGGAATTTGGTGGTTGAATTTTCAGTTGCTGCGTCAATGTTTCCCACAAACCTAATTGTGCCGCTTCAAACTGGTCTTGTTGTTGCAGCAGAATTTCTTTCAACGCTTTAGCAGTTATTGTCATGATTCTGTGGGTTCGGTCGCCGCCAAACCGTTATGATGAACGGTCGGTTGAGGCTTACCCATGACGCTACCCTACCAACACGTACTTGGTTTCAATCACCGACATTCCGACCTGGCAACCATGTGCTTCTGAGGGACTATCGCCCCGAGCACCGAAGATG
>NW_008760019.1:278-710 GCF_000715545.1 Opisthorchis viverrini | reverse complement strand
CGAAGTCATCCCGTACAAGAATCAACCAATATCAATCCTTGATTGGGGTTGTTTCCGCGAACCAGAAGCCACGGCCTTTGCGCTCAAGTCAATCATATTTATTCTCTTACGCTATGAGGCTCCTGAAGCGAAAAAACATAAAATAATATCCTTTTCACTATTTTCAAAGTTCAAACTAAAAGGCGAGATGTGCAATGATTTCTTTCTGCGTGACTTTATTAGGCATCGGTATACAAGGATAAAGTTTGCTGTGCTTCTTGCCGGGCAAAGATGACTGCTATCCGGCTAGGTTCAGGTAGCTGGCAGAAAAGTCGCCTATTTATACCAAAAGGCCGCTTCCAGGGACTTCCGCTGAACATCCTAATTGGATGAGTACGTTGGAAACCATTGGTAGCTAGTTCAAACCTTTTTTGTTGGGTTCAATAGAAGACT
>NW_008760019.1:0-198 GCF_000715545.1 Opisthorchis viverrini | reverse complement strand
AACAAAGGGGGGTTTTGTTAGGAAAACCAGCTCTGAACGTAGCGGAACTATATAACAGCCAATCAAATGACTGATCTCGTGGAGACAGATTGCATTGTTTGTTCTTCCTTCGTCCTTGACTGATGAGCCGTACTATAGTATCACATTTTTACCCGCTTGTACAAGACGTTGATCAACGGATCAGCCGGTTCGCACGTG
>NW_008760018.1:0-710 GCF_000715545.1 Opisthorchis viverrini | reverse complement strand
TATATATAGACGTGTGTTGGTATCAGGAACCCCAAATCAAATCTCTTACCTCATTGTGACAGCCAGAATCCGGTTTCGCAGCGATCACATGGCAGGATGGAAGAACTCAATCCATCAAGTTCTAACAACACTACAAGCTAAACTGATGCATTTCGACTAACAGCAACGGGTTCCCACACTGCAAGCACCGCTTGCATCGACAATGGTTTCCACAGTCTACTGGCGTCTCCATAGTGAATAAGCAAGCTATGCCACCTCCATGCATGGAAGAATGAGCTATAGAAAACTGCTCTGAAAACTGCAGCCTCTGACCGCCAGACATTTGAACTTGACCACCACGCTTACGGCTGAAAGAGCCTTAGTAACCAAGAGACCGGTTTTTTACCAAAAGGCACCTAATACTCTCTCGCCTCACAGTATGCGTCTTCAACACAAACCAACTCCTCGCCACTGTTTATTTCATGTTTGGGGCTAGACCATCCGAAAAGGATGCCATAAATAAAGCTTTTGCAGCCTTGACAATTCAGGAATCTCTAGAAAAATCTTGAGGGAAAAAGCGTTAAAAACGCGAGCTTTTCCCATTACGATGGAACTCCTAACGCTGTGGGAGAGACCATACCCTAATCGCCGACCAAAACAATTAAAAGAGCCTTGTTCTTTTTAAAGCGACACAAGGGCATCAGTATAATCACGGCTTTATAATTTCACTT
>NW_008760017.1:0-710 GCF_000715545.1 Opisthorchis viverrini | reverse complement strand
CCACACTTTTTCCGCCACTCGTGCATGCCGCCGGATCTGCAAGGTGGCAAGCCACCAAGTACTACCACAGCTTGCGCATTATTAAACTACTCAAGCTAGCCTGGCTACTATCTGAAACTGTCGGGCTTAGATATGTGGGACGCTGTTTATGAGATCTAAACAATGTATGATAGCTTTGTCCAACGAGGTCCTTCCCACACATCGATGTTTCCCGTCTGTCCTACTCATAGGTACAAAAGTAATGGAAAGCAAACCCAACTCCCGTTTCCTGGGAGCCATTTTCACTTGACATAAACCCAAAAACTACGTATCTTAAGTAAAATTATTCAAACGTCCTTGGTAATCCTACTGGTTGCACAGTTAGTCCCACTGTCGATAACGAAATATCCAACAATGTTGCGATATCAGTATACGATGATCATACGCACTATTGGGCGCAGCGATATTAAAGTTATTGAGAGGTGTAGACAAAGCAATCGCAAGCTGAATTGGTTTAGCCTTATTCCCTAGAATTTAAGAAACTCATGGGTCTTCAAATATGTACCCTTGGATGCAGCCGAAGCGACCGCTTAGTGATTGGGCTGGTGTTTGTCATTAAGTCTGATCCCTTGGAAAAGTCACTTGACTTCTGACAGCCGTCGCCTTCAGCGTGTAGCTTAATAGAAGCAGATGCCTTGTTGTCCTCAACACAACTTGTAAACATCCCATAC
>NW_008760016.1:0-710 GCF_000715545.1 Opisthorchis viverrini | reverse complement strand
GGGATGCCAGTCAATGCCAGATGCATTCAAACTTTGGTTTAGTGGCTCCTGGGTCAAGGCATAAACTGCCCGACGGGAAAGTCCGTAGTTCAAACCCGACATCTCATCTCAACGCTTCTGTTTGGGATTGGGGAACGTGGTGGTATCTCGGCCCTCATTCTTCCTTCGGCTAGGCAGCTGGGCATTAAAAAACGGTGCTATGGCTTGGACATTTTGTTTGATTGTTTCAATTAGCTCTCGATGTAGCCAGTCAGTCCAGTTATGTTACCAAATTTCTCATGACGTCGGTAGCCATTTTTTCCAATTCAGCTAGCCACTTTTTAAGATCCCAATTATTGTAGAGCTGCTTCTCTGAACTTGCAACTGAAAGCTTATTACAATAAGTGGTTGTGCACAGATTTTGATGAGTTATGTCTTGGAGAAAAAGATTCGATTTCTGATTACATTTTGCACAACCGTGATGTCATTATTCTCTGTAGGAATGATACCGAATTCGGAAATCTGGTGTAATTTCCCAAACAGGCACTTGTTTGCACGGTGAGTGTATTCGCACCCCCCCAAACTAGTTGTGGTCTCACCGCCGTTCAAAGGGAACAGATAACACTTGAGACCAAAATATTTAGTTCAGCAAGTGTTTGTTTTCTATTTTAAAGCACCCACCTTACATACGGATGGTATTCGTTTTGGGCGAGATGGCCCAAGTGGTTAGA
>NW_008760015.1:0-710 GCF_000715545.1 Opisthorchis viverrini | reverse complement strand
CACCACTTCGGGCATGAACCACTGACATTAGAATCCTTATCCCGCTGGTGGTTTATGATACGTTTCACCAAGTACACAAAGTTTCCGGAATCGGCCGAAGTTCCTTTCTGTAAGTGGGTTTTCTCGGTGCACAGTCTACAACCTCAAGTTTGAAATTCGAGAATTGTCGCGCCATAACCGCGCCTATGCCTTAATCGGATAAGTCGGTTTCAACAGTTAGTTTTGGCGGATAAGACTGATATAATGAGATCAAACGCAACTTGGTTTTGCTAGTCAATACTAATCGATGCTATTTTATCCTATTTTTGAGCAGATCGTTCAGTGATGCTCGGAAGTCATGCATTTCTGCGTGAGGTTCTTGAGTGAGTTGACCAAATCATGGGTGGATCGCAAAATGGTCTTACTGTAGGAGCGGGGATTCATCTGATTACGGCTATTTTCTAGGAGTTAGGAAGGCTCCCTCTTACAATTGGGAACAAACCCAAGATAGTTTGTGCTAAGAAACGGAATGGTTGTATTAGCAAGTCCAAATTTGAATTCATACTGTTAAGTGCGTTATGCTGAGTGAGGTGATACTTGATCTGTTCTCTGATTCTGAAAACTGATTCACTGTTCGAGGACACATCATCAATGAGTGATTAGATGGTTCACTCACGCTAAAACAACATCAAAACCTTGATGGAGAAGCCTTTCTCAACCACACTGAACGT
>NW_008760014.1:0-710 GCF_000715545.1 Opisthorchis viverrini | reverse complement strand
AGACACGTCTTTGGGATGTGAATCTGATCAGAATCCTAAGTTCGGCCCATTCCTGAAGTAGAGTCGTACGGAAGATCCGAATACCCTGCCATTCCACTTGCAGATTACTGACTTTTTGACCCGTTCCAAGTTCACCCTTGTTGTTACCGAAGAATAGCTATACTTCGATGGAGTGGAATACGTCATTCGCTCTCTCACAATGTTGAAATTCCACCGGGAATGGAGGGGTTTCTTGTAAATACAGGCACTTATCAGGATGTATTTACTTGATTAACTGTTTCCCCTTTGTATGAATCACATCGTATTCCGTCACGTGACCACCAAAGAATTCCAAACAGTAGAAGTATAATTTATTATTATTTTCGAGTCACGTCAGTGGACTACTGGTCACTAAAGAGCACATCATTCGGTGTGAAGCTTCACGCAATTCGTTTCGCCACTAAGCTGATTCTTTGCTGAACATTCAAGAGAGTTTTCTCATCTTGGTGTATTTTGGGTGTGATGCATACTGTTGCGGTTGGTGTTTGAATTGCTTAGTAACCCCTAATCGGAGGCTTCTATGTAGATCTGAGGCGCTCGTCGGTTCGGTTGACACCGCAAGTCCTCGTCGAGAAGTTTTCTCCAGACTCCACGCTCCTCACTCCGGATATATTTAGTTGGATCAGTGAGAAAGTTTAGGCCTAATTTTGGTCTCGCCGCTGCGCTTATGC
>NW_008760013.1:0-710 GCF_000715545.1 Opisthorchis viverrini | reverse complement strand
CCCCCCCCCCAGGATTCAAAGGGTACACATGGTCTTAACTGTATAGTGGATAGTTTAACTAAGTACAAGCAGAAAACACTTCAATATAAACTTTATATTATTTCTCAGTAAACAAAGAATGTTCGTTTTAGGTCCTCCGGGTGAACCGGGACCTCAAGGAGCACCAGGGACCCCAGGACCACCAGGTGAGTCAAATTACGTCACTTCAAAGACATTTAAAGTCTTGTCCATTCCATCGTCACTACTTAATAAGTTGAGGTCCTTATCCGTGCTTGGAAATTAAAAAATAAACCAAAAGCGGTGTTTTTGGGTGAGACGATTTGAATAATGTCGAATTTCTTTCTCTTCGAGTTTTGGCCTTCTTGTAATAAAATGTGACCAGCTTGGTAGAGAAACTAACAGAAATCCTCCAGGTGAAGGAAACCATTTTATTCAAGTTTCCGAGTGAGTCAACCCCACTATTACTCATTCGTCTTTGAGCATCGGGTACCTGTGTATCAGAGCGATCAAAGCCGCTTTACGAAACAAACCACTTGTGGTCACCTGTGATATCTGAGTGACACGAGCGTACTCGGGTCCTAAGTTGTTCATTAATCAAAATTTTTATCTTATCAAGCGATTTTTAGATTTCAAGAAATGGTGAGCACAGACAACCTGAGGATCCTTCTGTTTTACTTTTAACAGTGGACGATTCCGTAGTCCAGGCAAAG
>NW_008760012.1:0-710 GCF_000715545.1 Opisthorchis viverrini | reverse complement strand
ATACGGCCCTAGTGAAGAGCTGCGACGAGTTGACTCCTCGGCTCAGCCCAATACGTTTGGTGTTGATTTGTCAGCTGAGTGGAAATTGTCCCTTTAACCTTTGTCAGTGCGTGCACGCTCACCGGGTGATATGTATAAAAAGGCTGAAGTAATTGATGTGACATCGGTAATGAGGTCAGCCGGATTCACCGGATCAACATCGAGGGTGTACGTGGCTTAGCGGTTTGTGCACCAATTATCTATGCGAAGCACTTTATGCCAATCCACGTCCACGGTGCTCGTGTGTTTTTGTTAGCGGTGGGACAATCTGACTGTGAATGATCCAATGCGAGTTGCACAGCAATTAACAACGAAAGTGAGAACAGACACAACAGTGGTTTAGTTCAACTGTGAGGCGTGCACGTCGCACGGAGATTCTTCCGCCACTGCATGTGGAGGGTGAGTCGGTAAAACAAATGAGTATACTGCAAAGAATACTGACCTATTGATTACGAATAAGATTTGATTCATTCGGTCATCATTAGGAATAAGAGAACAGCTGAATAATGAGTCTCTATCGTGAGTGTCTGATACCCCAACGTCGCCAGTGACAAAAAATCGATGTTTCGTCTTCGGTGATGCGTTGCCAACTTTGTGATGTGCTCGGCAAATCGGGTGCGTTTAAGCGGTCGATTACGCAGCACATGACAGATCTAGTGCATTTGACGCAA
>NW_008760011.1:0-710 GCF_000715545.1 Opisthorchis viverrini | reverse complement strand
TGTGGCTAATAGATAATTCCTCTGAGCGTAATTTGATTTTCGCCCTATTTTTGGACCAACTAAGGATCAGTTAAGTTATTTATTTGGCAGCCCTCAACCGAACAAGTGTAGTCACATTTTGTTAGATAACTTAGTTGACTGAACGAGTTTGTTTCCCGACGTGCGAAGTAATCTGTCTACAAGAAAGTGGTTGGAAAACAGGAACCAGTTGATGAGACCCCTAAATCGATGCCGCATTTGGCCCCTAGCAGAAGACATTCTCTTGTTGGGGTTGATCGATTTATGGATTTTCTCTGAGGCTGACCTGGGTCACCCCTTTCATACGGATTACGCTATGGCCCCATCACAACCTGTAGAGTCTCACTACTCCATTCAAGATTTCCACCACTTCTGTGTTCCAGCCTTACCGCCGTGCAGGGTCTGAGTGATTTATTCAGCCTCAGTCCTAACGCGAACAGCACAGATAGGCTTCCTCGTTCCCATATGTGCTTGATATTTATTCAATTAGAATTTAGAACCTGTGTTTATCAGATGTTTGCCATGATAACCTGAAAACGATTTTTACAGAATTCGCCGAGGAGCCTGTCAACAGGTGACCACGTGATGTGGAATCCTTGACTGAACAATAAGTGGCTCTATTTGCTGTCTGAGAGTGAGTGAGTCTGCCGATCAGACGTTTAGAGCCGAATGGTTAGGTGTTCAAACTACTA
>NW_008760010.1:0-710 GCF_000715545.1 Opisthorchis viverrini | reverse complement strand
TATAACAATATGGAGCACACAGCAGCATTTTGAACCCGAATATAGACAGATGAGCTGATGTTACGTCTGCGTCACAGGTGAAACAAGTTCATAAAAGCTGCTCTGGCTTATCCATTCCGGGTGAAAATATCATCCTTAACTAGACCACCGGGACGGCTACACAAATCTCTCTACTACTTCATTCGAATTGGCCGCAAGTGTGCGATTCTGGTCCGAGCACACCCACTTTTTCAGCAGCACTCTGAGCTTTTCAAGTGGTAAGCGCACGTCAAACTGTGAAGCAGAATTATTTACACTTTTGTTTTTTTAGTTAAACTCTGGGTAAAAATTTAGACAGCATAAATAAAACACAAATCTAGGTTGATACAGATGTACTTGAAGTGACATGAACTGCGCTCAAAATCATATCGGCTCACGTGAATTTCAAATCGTTAGAGAATGAGGTTTTAATAAATGAGTCAAAACCGAACCGTCCAGGCCATAAACAGCTAAAGTGGAGTGAAACGACCAATTGACAGGTGTTAACCATTGCTGCTATTGGGGCCCAGACCAACACAAACGCCCTAGTGCATAGCTGTAACTTATGGGTAATCAGGTCGGAGTCAAGCAATCGAGTGTTCCAATAGTCTCTACAGGGATCTCCGGCTAAGAAGTGAAGAGCTATGGCGTTGTACTTTTGAAAGCAAAACATGCCCCCTGATTCCTTCTTC
>NW_008760009.1:0-710 GCF_000715545.1 Opisthorchis viverrini | reverse complement strand
ATTCTTTTCGAGCTACTCAACAGCACTGATAGATGCATAAGCCAAAAACCTAATAGCCAGATATGGATGTACTCTATGGTTCTGAGTTCTTCAGTGCCATAATCGCGTTCTCTCTCCAAGGCGACCTACGCCCGTAATCCTCAGTGAAATGAATATCAGTTGATAGGCGACGCCCCATTACAGGCATCGCATCAGTCCCGCCGTCTGGAATGGTGAGACGAGCCACATATCCACACCTGACATGGGGTGCATCTTGGCATCTTGCAGGTGCTTTTCGATCGATAGACTTTCAGGTCCGCGGTATGTGAACGGCAGCAGCAGCTCCAATACATTGTAGACAATCAACAGATGTTCCTGCGCAGCCAAGCAAAAATGAAAAATGCAGCTTGTCTGTTTTCAAACGCACGGCATAGCTTCCACCGACAAACCTCACCTGAAACAGAGCTCAGCACAACTGTCGTTTTTTGAATAACGCAAGTGTGGTTCAATATCTGCAGGCCCAGTAAAGAAGCACAATACTTGCTGCCACCTATCATTTGAAACGTTTGCAGCAATGAATACCTGAATAATTTGATAGATGCTTCGACATCTTACCTTGCCATTTTCAAAAGGCAGGAACTAGTTGTCTTATGCTTATGTCTATGTAGCCATTCTGGCTCTTATGATGGCTCAAACAGGGGTTCACGACTTGTCAGTACGGTAAAGCAAAG
>NW_008760008.1:0-710 GCF_000715545.1 Opisthorchis viverrini | reverse complement strand
ATCTGGGATACGCCATCAAAAACATCTTATGTTTCTAGGCTTTCCTGGATGTCTGGACCGACTGCATCACGTGACACTTATTCGAGTTCAGACTTCGGTGCAGTCTAATCAAATTATGGTCGGCAGTATGCCCGAAATCTCGAAAGCTCTATCGGAGATATCGTGGACAGGTGATCAGCTAATCGAAGAAATCAACGGTGTTTATTATTTACGACTGGAACATATTTTTGTCGTGCCTTTCGTCAAATTTCGTATCATTTCAGCTTTAAATTTATCCGATTTCTGAGGTTTTAGATCAGTAGATTGGAAATAGTTCCTTCGGATAAACCCTTCCCAGTATCGTACTCCGGAATTCCTTCCGCATTTGTAAAATGTTTGAGTTGGTCATTACAAGGCCTTGATTTTGAAAAATAACTAACCATATCATAGTTATCTGCTGTTTTGAAGTATGAATCGATTGTCTGTCCATGTTACAGAATCGTTGATTGTGTTGGTCTACCTGTGAAAGTCCTGAATCATCTCAGAACTACCATCGCCAGCTCGAAGTATGATGTACCAATTTTCGTGCACCATCCGAGTAGTACGTTGGTCCATCAGAGCCGTTCAACTCAAATGTATTTTCATCACTGAAGTCCTAAACAGTCTATTCGTTTTCAGACAATGATTCATGATCCTGTTCAGTCTTCGTTGGACATCGATGTTTCTCATCT
>NW_008760007.1:0-710 GCF_000715545.1 Opisthorchis viverrini | reverse complement strand
TCTAAGGTGCTCTCTGACATTATTTTGCACAGGTCGATCAATTATCGGAGGAGAGAGATTCGTGAGAGTCAAGCTAGGCTTCATCCTGGTCGACGACGCATCTACGATATCTTTACCTTAAGACAAATCCTTGACGAGCACCACTCTTTCAGAGGTCCCACGTTGATAGTTTTTTGTATTTGAAAGCTGCTTCTGATTCGGTCGACAGTCAGCAACATTGAGTGCCTGGTGTCCCTTCCAAATATCTATCTATAGTTAGGGCAATGTATCCGAACTCCTGTGGGTGGGTACGAGTATACGGGAAGCTCCCACCAGTGGTGTAAGAAAAGGCTGTCCTCTTCCACCTTTCCTCAACATTGTTTTTGAAATCGTGCTAGAAATTTCTCATTGTTTTTGAAATCCTGCTAGAAATTTCTCTGGTTGTCTTCGAAACCTCGGGAGTCAAAACACTCCCAGGATGTTCCCTCACAGACATTGAGTATGCAGACGATATTGCTACCTTGATTCAGATCCTTCCCAAATATAGACGATTTTAAATAGCCTGAATAACTCTGAAGCACGGTTCGGCATGAGCTTCACACCTGCAAAGTGTAAAGTGTTGATACAAGACTGGGTGGGGTCAAACACACATCTCATGCTGAAGGCGAGCCAATCGACGCGGTAGATTTTTACCTGGTAGAATTTTTTACCTGGGCAGCTGTGTACGTTCC
>NW_008760006.1:0-710 GCF_000715545.1 Opisthorchis viverrini | reverse complement strand
CTTGTATAAACCTGTGAGCTTCGTTTACTCTTTGGTGCCTGATTTCGCTAAGCTGTAAGTAACACAAGCTAAAACAAAGCCATAATTTTACTTGACAGCCACACCATACCCACTCATAACGTGCAGTGCACGCTTTAAAGATGAACGCAAAACGAACCTCATGTTTGGCTTCACAGTCGATTCAGCCACACACATACCGTTGAGGTGTACTTCTGATTAACTTGGTTTACGCCAACCATCTGTAGATGTTTGGCTACGACGCACAAGATAAGAAAACATCTCCATTTTACTCCATTTGTCAGCGGTAGCTGTCTTTTCATTAGCTTTCTAAAAGACCATCCCGTTCAAGCGACGGTGGGCTTGTCTGAACTGACTGAGCTGTTGTACTGACCTGGCTTTCCTCCTTGAAAAAAGGATAAACAATAAATGAAATTAAAATGAAGTTTCCAATCCTTCACTCCTAGCATTCAAAACTTGAGCCTGTAGGCTTGTTCGCCACGCAGCACTAGTTGATTGATGTTGCTGGCGGTACTTCAAGGCCTGGTGACCCAAACTCTTACAGTGCATTGCTGGCTGATGCAGCAATTTATATTCAGTTTAATCCTCTTTCACCATCTCGGAAGTTCTGTTTTAATCAGTTCCTTTGTTTCTGATGTCCCCTGTTACACCGTTTATTGCACAACGGAGTCCTTCTGATAGGAGACTAGAGA
>NW_008760005.1:0-710 GCF_000715545.1 Opisthorchis viverrini | reverse complement strand
TCTATCTATCTATCTATCTATCTATCCTTTTACACCATTATTTGTCCATCTCCTCAGCTACTTATCTTTATTTCTGTTGATAGCTATGCTTATGGTTATGGTTGTTTTTGAATTCTATCACCCAGCTGAGTTGCGGAAAGGAAATAAGCCGTAATCCGCGTCATTTCGGCCTCTTACATCTCTGTTTCATCATGGTCTTCAAAGACCTAAACATGATCTAATTCCTGTATATGTTAAACAAAATTTTAAACAAAATGAGATACCGGGTATTGTTACTGTGTTGACGCACTTGCCGTCGACCGGCAGTACTGATAGAGATGAAGTTGGATCCACTCCATCCAACATTTTACCGCTGAGTACAACCTTCCAAAAAATTCTACGCCTTTCGTTTAAAGATTTGGAATGTCGAAATTCGGTTTTGTGCACAGAGGTTCAGTTTACGAATACAACATCAGAGAGCCCTCCTACTGCCCTAAAAACTCTTAAAATTGCGGACCGTGTGTGTGTTTCCCAAAATTGTCTGATTGCAGTTTTGAGAATTTGATAACGGACGTCTTGGACAAGCATGTGGGATAAGAACCCTGGTTTTCGGCTTGATGAATAGTCTACATGCAGTAGGCTTCACATCCCTACAGAGTTGCATAAAGAAAAATTGTTGTGTGTCTGCATGTTTCGCCTTTCTGTCCTCAAAACATCATTCATGAGCACTT
>NW_008760004.1:0-710 GCF_000715545.1 Opisthorchis viverrini | reverse complement strand
ATGATAATGCAAATTCGACACTGTCACTGGTATTGTTCGCAAAGGTGTGATCAGAGGCATACTGAAACCATGGATCTGTTTTCTCCGTTCACTGCACAGAGCAAGAGATGAACGGGCGTTTGAACAAGTGGCTCCGCCAAAACGGCAACAAACCGAGCGAAACAGGCGGATACGTCGCTGCATATTAAAGAAGCAGATAGTGGTCAAATTGCTCTGCTTCTAGACAGCTGGTTTTGCGCTACAATTGGGTGAAATGTGATGTCAAGATGGAATGATGTTAGAATCCGCTCTGGAAACCAATTGAACCATATCCGCAATTGATGCATTGTCATCAGAGCGATTACAACACAACAAAGGTATACGGGATGGCTTAGGTGTCATAAAACCATGATGAAAGATGATCTAGTTAAAAGGGGAAGATAGGGGAGATAAGGGGAGAGGATCAGTAATCACGTGTCTACAGCTTACAGCAACACCGAGGTAATCGCATCCAAGTAACCGTTAGGCCGCACGGTACAAGGACTCCATCGCGCGTTGTGCGCATAAACTGAAGGGCCACAGTTCATCCGATTGGTTGACAGCGCATGTTCATCAAGTTCTCACATCTTTTCTAGCGCTTCGTATCACAGAACAATGCACGTCCGGTGCGCATCACTATCCACCATACTCCAGACACGGTGGGTGGGTCAAAGCAAGCAAAGGAAATACAT
>NW_008760003.1:0-710 GCF_000715545.1 Opisthorchis viverrini | reverse complement strand
ATTTATTTTCGTATCAAATAAAAAAACGTCATTTTGCTATCATCTCGTGTTTTATACGTAAAACGTCCCAAAAATGGATGACCTGGCAATATTGCTAGCAGTGGTGCAGAAAGCTGTTAACATTGTTAAATGTGTCAACTTTTTCACTCAAATTACCTTCACGTGTACAAAAGACGGTAAGATTTCAATCTTTTGGACAGACCAGTGCTACAAATAAACCGCAAACTGTCACTCCACGGGAATGTCAAGAATGCTCTCGTATGAACGTTGGTAAGGTTGCCGTATTTGTGAGTATCCAGACGGAAAGATTACGCAATATCTACTCTATTATTTACAAAGGTGACGGTTGCAGACATTCTCGTAAGTATCGTCCTTCGTAATTTCTTTTCGCAACGGGTGCATGTGTCTGAAAAATGGCATCACACACCTGTCTGACATTCTGCAACTCATCAACAAAATTATTTCAAAGGTGGTGAGTTCTAGTCATACACATGTCTAAGGATTGCCAGAAAAAAACTAACAAACAGTGAATGTTAGGAAATATATCCGATGTAAACCTTATCCTGGGGTCATTTTGAAATAATTTCCGTCTTTTTTATCTCACGCGCCGACTATGATTAGACCGCCAACCAATTTCGGTTTTAAATCAAATGCTCTTTTATAAAAAAAAGGTCAATGCACGGTTATCCTTCTTCTTCCCGGTCACCCCC
>NW_008760002.1:0-710 GCF_000715545.1 Opisthorchis viverrini | reverse complement strand
ATTGAACAGCATAGCTCAATGCGATTGGCTGAAGATCCCCGGCATACAACTCCCGGTCGGTTGACGCTGGTCATGAAGGTGATCCCAAAATGATTTTCATATCCGCACCTAGGAGGAGGATATAAATAGAGGTGTCTGAGCCGTTGAGACCATAGAAATCTAATTGTTTAGACTCGCATTGCGTGTTCAGCAGAAACATATGCAAACTTTCCAGTCCGCTGGAGAAAGCTTGGGACCGACCGAGAACTCCTCGTTTCAGGAAGGTTTAGTGAGCAATGGTGGATGTAAGACTGGGCAAGACTTCGCTTTTGACATAAAAGCTTCTGCAAGACAAGTGAGTGGGGTACTAGTTTTGCCGCAGATAGGGAATCGGTCAGCCGGATCCTTTTGACCAGCACACTAAATCACTTGTGAATGTTGGTTAAAGTGCCTCTCGGTTAGCGTGGTTCCGGATCGGGGGGAAAGGAAGAAGGGAGGAAAAACCATGTGAATCGGAGTTTGAATTCTTGAACCTACGGATCAGCGAATTTCGTCTGCTGATTGCTCTAAGGATGCGTTTCCGAAATTTTACTAGTGCGTGCGGGTTTGTGAGAGCTACGACAGTTTGGTTATGGGATGAACTTATGGAGACTCTTGATCAACCTGTGCAATGCATTACTGATATAAGCCACATTGGTTGACGGCTAGGCGTTAGGAATAACTGCACACTA
>NW_008760001.1:0-710 GCF_000715545.1 Opisthorchis viverrini | reverse complement strand
ATCGCAAGTCGCCTTCACGAAATTTAACGTACACAGGATTCCGTGTAACGAAGGTGGGCAGCGAAAGCTAACGCAGAATAACGTGCAAACAACACGGGCCAGTGAACTCACGACGGTGGTAGCTTATGATGTATAGTGAAAGTTAAGCTGGTGTTTCGGTTTGCATCCACTTTGGATGCCATTCCTGCAGTAAAGATACCTATCAGATCTTCCGACATAACTTGCTTCGCAGCTATATCCCGACTGGCGCTGATGAGTTTCTTTCCCCTAAGTGAAGGTAATCGTCGTCGAAAGGTCCAATTACTACTCATAATTCTGCCAGTTGGAGCCCTTTTTCAATATTGTGGATAAATGGATGGTAAGTCGGCCCACTGGACTGTCACCTCTGAATAGAACCACCACGCAACTAATAACGTTTTAGCTACTATCTTACCCTTCTTTACTGTTATCCTCACTTTGCTCCGTCGTTTCATGAATCGCAATGAGTATCCAATCGCTCCCAGAGATTGGTTTAAAGTTCTAGCTTACATTCAATGAAGAATAACACACGGACTTTACTGGCTTGACTGAGCAGCTTTCCGACGACGTCGTGCCTGCCCTTCAGCGGCGTACAACCAGAGCAGTACGCACACCGTCCAAATCATGCGGATTTTCTATGAACTGTGCTTTCAACTGATGCATTCTGTCCAACGATTTCATCATCATCATCA
>NW_008760000.1:0-710 GCF_000715545.1 Opisthorchis viverrini | reverse complement strand
CAGATTGCTGCAAAATTTAGATGATGATCGCCGGTGGTCTCTATATTTTGCACCCAGTAAACTTACCGGTGTGTATACTCTGAAGAGATGGTCGTAGGCTTCTAACTAATTTGGCGTGCATATCATTTGTGATCCGTTCATGTAGATTTCTTTTACATGTAGTGAATCTAGGCATGCAAAAACACGTTACACTATGTCCATTTCTTCAAATTTTAGATGTTTTTTCCGACTTTTTTGTACAGTACCATGTGGAAAACTCAGTTTAACTTGAGAGTAAAGAACTCTTTCATCGTTTTGAAACAATATGACTACTGGTTACACGAAACTAGTAGGCACATGCCAAATTTGATTTGAGCTTCTTTTACCACATTAGAAAGACCTTTTTGTCATAGACTTGAATTAATTTCTAAGGTTTGAAGGGAATAAATAAACGCGTTGATCTTATCCTTGCGATAATTAAATGCCTCGGCTGCTGGCGCGCACAAGATCGACTGCTACCGACCAGTCATCGGGGATCAAGTTAGAGTTTGCAGTTTGCAACAGGTCACTGAGAGGATCTCTGAAATCAGTTCACAAATCGTGTGACTGGCTTGAAAGTCCAGTTTAATTGCGTTTAACAATTTTGCTGATAAATGTCTGTTACAAACTCCAATTGGTTCTGCGAATATACACATCCTCGGGCACAGTAGAACTGACAGAGTGACAAAGAT
>NW_008759999.1:0-710 GCF_000715545.1 Opisthorchis viverrini | reverse complement strand
AACTCGTAGCTTTCTGGTCAGTGGCTGAGCACTTAACCATTTGGCCACGAGCAGCATGAGTAACTCGCACGCTGACAATGAAAATCTTATCGGATAAGTTGTCACTGGAGGAACAATCAATACGCGATCACGTGAAATGGTTATATTGACTGAAGGACAAATAGTGCTTTATCCTGACTAAGTGAGCGTTCATCATGCTGCTGATGAGTCGCTTGTGGACAAGGCTTCTCGGTTTTCCAGGATAAATGGGCTTCGCTTACGGTTTCATGGAGTCACCAACTCCATTAAAAAAGCCACAGACCATGTTTTTCGTGATAGAGGTTGATAGTACAGTCCGGAAGATGAATGATTTAACCGAATTCATTCTGTATTATGCTATCTGATCGCCATCAGGCTCGCAATAAACGACCTATAGACCTTCATTTCTAATCCAAAAAACGTTCTTTCGCGTGATCACCCGTGATCAAACCAATCGGTGTCGGTCAGGTTATAATAGACTACTTGTCAGGTCACTGAAAACCCAGTGCCGATTTCGCTCTTTTTTGGGGATACGCGGGTGTCTTTAGTCGTCGAAGCTCTGACATGACGTCATGTTAATACCGATATCCTGAATACGTGCGAACAAAGGGCTTTTGGGCGCCCAACGGTTGCCTTAACAGTCGACGCATTATTCAACACGGTCGAGATACTTTTAAAACCAAAGAGTCCGG
>NW_008759998.1:0-710 GCF_000715545.1 Opisthorchis viverrini | reverse complement strand
TCCAGGAAGTGCTGGTAAAGTGCAGACAAATTCACTAAGGTTCTTGTCAGTGAAACTTCTGCTGGTCCAACTCAAAACGAAAAAATGACAAACTTTTAATGATTTCTGATAAACGCCTCCCCAATCCTCATGATTTAACTTTTTATTGTTCGCCTTACTTTATGGAGGTTTTGTCCACCAAATCCGTCAACTGACTTTAGCACAACATACCATTATCATTACAGCACGAGTGATCTTGAGATTGGAACAGGCACTTGGTTGAACGTATACCAGTAGAAATGGAACTGACTAGGCACACTTTATTATATAGTTTGACTTGTACTGTTCAACATGGTTAATGAAATTGCTTGGTCAAGGTTGTAGAGAGGTTGTGGATTAAACTTTAGTAACGTTCACGATAAGAAAGTTAGTTATTCAAGAGATATATCAAATATTTTGCATCCGAAAAATATCCGTTTTTGTGTTTTTTGCTCATGCCACGAACTCGGAAGTAAACACAATAATAGAGACATGGCCGGAAATAACCCAAGAGCCTCGAACTCCTCCCGGCGGCAGACAACAAAGGTTGGGGCTCTGTGTGCATTAATGAATAAGAGGTTGTGTGATGTTTCCTGATAATATGAAAACACTTTTATGATAAGAACCCGTCCAAAATCACCAGAATACCGTCAGGCGACGACAAGAGAGTTTTCTTTATGTCCATATATATT
>NW_008759997.1:0-711 GCF_000715545.1 Opisthorchis viverrini | reverse complement strand
AGGAGGACGACTGTTCAAACGAGCGTGATTTGAGCGTGACTTGTGCAAATCTGGCAACTACGAACAATTGAACCATTTATTCTTGGTAGCGGAAGAACTGGGAAAAGTTTCCTGGTTAAGTCAGACGGGTCAGAATAACGTTCTTGACCGAACTCGGGAAACTTCGATATCAGGTAGGCACAGCCTCCGAGTTTCCCTTTAGTCAACCTGACGTTCTACTTGAACTCAAATTGTTTGGAATTCGCGACATCCGTTCATTCTTACACCAATTCGTTTTTTTATGCAAACTCACCTGAATATATCGTTTATGATATTCCTCAGCTAAAGGCAGTGTACAAAGGCTGCTTCGTGTTTCAGTTGGTACTATTTGCGAGATGTCACAGTGTATAATGCTGAAGGAGCACTAACCTTGGCAAAAACTTCAACCGGTCTTGGGTTGTCGAAGAGCCTTCAGCGTCCTCATGGGTGGTTATCCTTGTTGAAAACCGAACAGCTCTGTTGGTTTAGGTGGGCGGAACAGTCCTATATCATGAGACAACGGGAACCAAACAACCTGGTCCGGTGCATTTTGCACGGCAAAGGACGGTTTTGTTGTGTAACTGTGTCTTGGTCGATTTGCAACCCGGAAGGCTTATTCTGATGTGCATGTCTGGACAGTGTCCTTCATCTCTACCCGGTTAGACAATGTTTCATAATGTCACTGTGTTGCAA
>NW_008759996.1:0-711 GCF_000715545.1 Opisthorchis viverrini | reverse complement strand
TTTTGACGCATCGCATTATTCTTGCTGTTTTTGGCTTTACCGCTTGAGGTGTCGCACGGACAACCAGAAGGTAGTCGTGCGTGGTAGATTTATCATTGTTCTTCAAAGGCACGAAGAGGGTTGCCCTTTACCGAATGAATAACGTGATTCCGGGACCCTGGTGAGCACGGATGCGTTTGTGGCGGGCAAGTCCGCGCGTGGGCACTGCATCCGTGTTGTACTGGCTGCGAGTGTGCACTCTGTGCAGCTTGTAAGAGCAGTTATGTAGATTGTTCATGTGAGTGGCGTAAACAAGTGAAGCGCACTAAATATGACAATTGTATTTGCGCGTACTGATGTGTGCACGCATGTAGCACCTGCGATTGTGCTAAAGGCGACCTTCCACGAGTGCCGAGTCTGATATGGTGTTGGTTGTGTCGTCATTTTGTGGCCGTCTTAACAGAGTCTAAAGCACAGATGGTCACGTGATGAGTTGAGTGAGTGTGAAGTGCGGTCAGTGCGGGTCACCAGTCCACCCTTGGCACTTTCTTTTTTGTTTCATTTCTCAGCAATAAACGTACGACTTTCGTAGTTGAACACACAGGATGTCAATATTAAGCGAAAACCAGGTGATCAGGTGTTTATGAGTAAGACTGGTCTTGTGAATCAAGACCTCTGCATTTAAAACTGAGTAACGTTGTTCACCCAAGTCAGTTGATTCTGGATATTTTT
>NW_008759995.1:0-711 GCF_000715545.1 Opisthorchis viverrini | reverse complement strand
ACACTGCTGATCAATCCCTTGTGGTTGAATAGTCAAGTATTCAAACACTGGCCGTAAGGTCACCGATTAGGCACTCCGTGTTGCAGTGGGATGTGCACTGCTTCTGACTCCCACTAAAGAACAGATTTCTATACCATTCTTCTCACTTTCTCAGCGCAGGTTGGCTTTACTGAAACAATGAAATATCCAATCGAATGAGATAGTTCTACCTAGCGGTAAAAAGTGAAAGTGCAAAATAAAACGGGTGCAACCGATAGATATCGTCGCAGACCAGACTCATTTTTGTGCGATTCAAGATTAAAATATATGCAAATTGATGATGTTTTCAGGGCACTGTCTAGCCGAGTTAAACGATTTAGTGAGACGTTCAAGCTCCATGGCAACTTAAAATGCACGACATCAGTCGTGAACGATGAATTTATACTTCCTACCGAAAAGTTTGTTTGGCTACAAGACTTGCTGTGATAAAAAACAGTGATGTTATGATTATGATTTCCTACATTCTGTAGGCCCAAGATGTCGGAAAGCATGATTTTAACATTAAATTAATTTATGCAAGTTTTCGTACCTGTCATGCAACAAAATCAATAGATATCGCTGCTTACTGAACTGGCGAGTGTGACCAAGCGCCCGTTCGAAATGTATGCCAGCAAATCCGATACTGCGCTTCGGTTCGCTGAACATATTAGTGATTCGATGCTTCTCATTGCT
>NW_008759994.1:0-711 GCF_000715545.1 Opisthorchis viverrini | reverse complement strand
ACATCTGTGTTTTGTGAGTACATTCAAATAAGAGGGGGATCAAATAGTCGAAGTAAACACCTGGTTGGAAACAAAGGTCTTTACTTTGTAAAATAATCAGTTGATTCCGAATGTCGGCTCACACTGTATAACAGACGACGACGGTTGTCCTATGTACAAATGTTGATAGTCTAAGAGTATGGCTACCAAAGGTCGCTTATGGGAGATTTTCCACCGCCCTAGACTAGGGCAAGTTATTCAAAAAATTGCACAATGGAATTGAGCTTACGTTCTTCCGATAAGGAGTGGACTTTTTAGTCAAAAAAACGAAACACATTTGCAAATGTTATTGACGATGCTGTCTGTATGATATGGCTATTTTTAACACTGCTTGGAAAACTCGATCTACTCATCTTATAAATGTCTTTGAATGGATAAAAACTGTAATATTTCAAGACGCTGTCAGGATAATGAATTATGGTTAGTGATTCCAAGTTAAGTTCCGTCGTCCGCACTTCCAAACTTGAAAGTATGTTCCAGTAAAACATATCGGAGCTTTATCAGAACGACTGGAAGTTCATTTTGAAGTCAGTTTTTCAATGAACTAACCTTCAAACTTAGAATGAAAACATTGGGAGTACTAGCACATCCCGGATATAGGGTTTCAGTTCTGTTTTCTATCGCGGTGGATGTCGCAGTTCCAGCACGTGCATACCGGAGTAAAATTAGTTC
>NW_008759993.1:0-711 GCF_000715545.1 Opisthorchis viverrini | reverse complement strand
TGGGTTACTGTGTTGTAGCGAGGTAAAGCCGTAGCTGAAATCAACTGCTTTCGTCCTAATTCAAGGTTATCAGTTAGGCGCAGTCGATTTATGGTATGCCTCAATCCAAAGTGTGAGCAACCCGCGAAGTACAGTCGTGTGTAAACTAGTTTGGCATTGACGGCGTCTCAACTGAATCCCAGCTGAATCTGGCGTTTAGGCTATTGTTCAAGTGAGTAAATGTTACACAAGGACTACCTCATGTTTCAGTTGCAACCATCTTCGAAATACCGCAGTAACTTGTCTAGACAGAACACACCACACATAAGGTTAATTGGAAACGATTCACCACTCTTGGAGATCATCAAATTGACATAGTTCCCGTGTTTTCATCAACCCCAAGTTCTACCTGATATATCGACTGCACGAGAAGTGGAAAACATCGAAGTCCGAAGATCGTACAAAGCCTGCAGCAAACATCCGGTGCTAATGGCAGAAATCGAAGCCCATCGAGTAAGGATGCACGTGATTGGTCTCGTGAATTCTCGATTGTCAATGTGTTAGCCTCGGACTCACTATCGAATTTTTGTTATGGTTTCATAAGAAACCAGTAGGCATCGCAGTAGGCATCGCAACAACGTTTGATGCATCAGCGTGATGTGAGAACCATCAAGTAGATCACATAAAGTCAGGAATTTTATCCGTCAAACACGGTTCTCATAAACGGTGTGC
>NW_008759992.1:0-711 GCF_000715545.1 Opisthorchis viverrini | reverse complement strand
CAATGAGAGAAAAGCACTCTAAAGACATATGCACTACTGTGCAAGTGAAAAATGAGGCTGAAAGCGAACTATGTGGAAGCCGGAAAATATCATTATGTAATAGGAGACCACAATCAACTTTTAATCAACTGTGTTACTTGTTCAAGATCCGAATATCGCAAGTTCCGTCCTTATGGATACGTTGAAGGGAACTTAACAGTATTCCGCACAACCAATGGCGTTGAACACGTCAAAATACTCACGAGATTCACGAACCAAAACACAAGAACAAGAGTAAAAGCCTAATCAACAAAAACTTACATATATTCGATCGTCCCGCAGAAAGTATGGGTCAGATGATCACAATCAACGCGTTCCTTGGAGAGGCCAAAGTCTGTGAGCTTCACGTGCCCCTCGATATCGAGTAGAACATTTTCCGGTTTTAGGTCTCGATATATTATTCCCATCGAGTGCAAATGGCCGATAGCCAAAGTGATTTCAGCGAGGTAGAAACTGTAGAAAAGAGATCAGAGTCAAATATCAATCGCACAATATTGGAAAATGAATACATACTTAAAAGTGAAACGAGTTGACTAACTGAATCAGCTGTTCCAAATGGGGGGGGGGCACTTTCCATAGGCGACTATGCCTATAAATACAACAGAGCAATGAGCCTTCTTATGAATTCCGTATAAGAAAATGATAGTAATTTTGGGGTTTTGCGGGATAGGT
>NW_008759991.1:0-711 GCF_000715545.1 Opisthorchis viverrini | reverse complement strand
ACTCATCAACTTATTACGGTGCGCACCGGGTTCATGAGTGAAGTGCGGTCTCATCAAAAGTGAATCCCGGGTGTAAAATTCGCGGAATCACGAAGCATGTCAATGAAAATTGACCGTGAATACTAAGATAGCGGAAAGATGATTCAGGAATAGCTCATATATCCAAATAACCGAGGTGCCTGACAAATAAATTTCAAAGCAGACGAAAATTAATTTTATGGGCGTTTAAGTAAATCTGGCGATGGATTTTCACGTGGGCTTGCGGATGAAAAATGGCTGGACCGATACTTCAGCAATAACTCGACACCTTCGTTCAGGACTTAGTAGAGTGCTCGCAGGAAAGTTCAAATCCGCGGTTCATGCTTTATAAAGCAGCGAAAACAAACCACGTTTAGTAGTATTTAAGAAGAGCAAAGGTCACATACGCAAGGGAGCGTACTCGGAAAGCAGGTTGCCCAAGTTGCCAACTGAAAAAGTAAGAAGTGATTATGCATCCCAAATACACCAATATTCCCGGTGCGAGTGTCCTTAATCACTGAACTTTTAAACTTTAAACGGCTTCGAGTG
Organism: Opisthorchis viverrini; assembly: GCF_000715545.1. Classification (NCBI taxonomy): domain Eukaryota; kingdom Metazoa; phylum Platyhelminthes; class Trematoda; order Opisthorchiida; family Opisthorchiidae; genus Opisthorchis; species Opisthorchis viverrini. The sequence goes on along the minus strand of NW_008759991.1, from coordinate 144 downwards.
AATTCACGGCGAGTTGTCAAATTTCAACGCAAATGTAACTGTATGGTGTGTTATAGGAAGATGGATATTCGGCGTATATAATTCTTAACTCAAAGGCGGCCAATGCGGTCATGCTCAGTTACCAGTGACTAAATTTCACGGAAA
>NW_008759990.1:0-711 GCF_000715545.1 Opisthorchis viverrini | reverse complement strand
CGGTCAATCTTCAGGGGACCGGGATGTGCAGTTTCCAAGACTGGTATTTTTTTTAACTCATCCTTCCTGGGATGGGGGCAGAATTAGCTGCTCCTTTAGGCTTAGGACTGCTGCCACCTTTAGAGGCACCGTACTGCGTTTAGTACAGTAAAACTTTACTTCTGCACCGCCAGGTAATAGAACTACTTGTAGCCTGAACGTCACTGCGTTTTTCTGGATTTTCCTTCTTTCGTGGCATCTTGCATAACAAGGTTGCAGGCAGTGAACTCCGCGAGATCACCATAACACTAAATCCATCACCACATCAAATTACAGCCTTTGACCGGGACGTGCAGAGCCTCTTATGCTGTAAGAACGACACGGGAAGGCCTTGAAAGAGCACCCATGGGATAAACATTGGAAGGCACAGTGGGACACGTAACACAGGCTGTAAGCATTATCACTGACAGAAGCACCGAATGAGAGCACTGCTACTTCATTTTCTTACAGTCATGTCAGTTTATTTGGATAAAGCCTTAAACTGGAAAAAATAAATAGGACAGGGAGAGGAATCTAGAGCTAGCCTACAAAAAACATCCGAGACGCCCATACCCACCGTACTCGGTCAGTCAGATAGAAACTGACAGCAAGAATACCGCTGACATCAGTTAGCTGCCATATCGTTCATTATCTTCGGCTAAGTCACTTACAATCCAGGGAGAGATGCTGGAA
>NW_008759989.1:0-711 GCF_000715545.1 Opisthorchis viverrini | reverse complement strand
ATGAGGGCAAAATCTGAGTCCAGTACTTCCGTCCTTTGCTATAAACTGGCTAGATAATAGGATCAAAACCACCAGGAGGCTCTGTTCAGGCGACAGTGATGCCATCTCTAAAAACCCCGCAACTACAGCAAAATTTCGTTGTCAAGTTTTCCCATGTCAAAGTTTCCCATTGTTCTCTTTCACGGAAATGTGTATCCAGCGATTTTCTGACGAATCCGAGGGAGAACCAAAGCCTTCGGTTTTTATAAAATACCTCTTGTGTGGGCCGGGCTACTTTGGTGGTTCTTTTGTCATGTATTCTCAACGGGGCCGATATTCCCATGTGCTATTTGTATTTGACATTCAAAAGCCTTTGTGACCAAATCTGCCCTTGTAGGGAATTTGGACATTATTCTGGTGCCAAGCTGCACAACGTCTGTAGATTCTAAACGTGCTCCAACCGTCTCCTTTCACTCTCTTTCACTCTCTTCCCATAGCCACTCCTTTCCGCACGTTGCTAGTAGAACTCTAATTTGACTTCACATTCTCTACGGTTCCTGGAATCAGACCGGGCCAAAATTTTTGGGCCAGAGGCATATCATCGTCAGCTATGAGCAGCTCTGCATGCAAGCTTATCCGGTAACGTGATAAAGAGAAAACACAAAGCCCAATAAGTAATAACTAAGTGGGAGCACATGGACTGCGAGTGGACCACGCGTCGTGCAGTGTGTT
>NW_008759988.1:0-711 GCF_000715545.1 Opisthorchis viverrini | reverse complement strand
TAAACCGGAAAATTTTATCAATCAGCACATACAGACACGTTTTCCATACGCATGTTCACAACTCCCCGGATTTCGTAGGTGGACATGTTCAGTCGGTGCGTTCAAATCCGTCTATGTGTATTTATAACTCGACTTATGCTTACTTAACAGGTTTATGGAAGCACTTTTGGTAATTCAGTAGACTTACACTTCAAAACGGAACCGATAGAGTAAACACAAAATGAAACGAGGAATTCCAGAGGTCGAAGCTGAAGATTCTGATAGGGGATATGGTTTCAAATAGTTAACTCTAGAAAGCAGCCTTAAACGGGTTAAGCGCCTCATTGGCACTCATCAGAATCTTTCTTTGCGGATAGTTATTCTTGCTGCTCGTAGTACAAAGAAAGACAAATGTGTTGTTCTCTGAGTGGGAGAAAATGCCATCAGTTATGAAAGATCAGAAATGGGTCTTATTACGCAAAGACCTCATCTGAGGCTATCGTGCATAGATTGCTACAATTCACGACATAGGAAGGAGCTAATGGCCGTCGCGCTGTCGAGATAAATTAAATTTAATGTACCGAAAGTTTTGGAAGTTTACATAGGAAGCCAAGAGCGATTTCTATCAAGCAGCCCCTAGAAAATGAAGCCAAACACGTGTATATCAACCTGGATCCATACAGAACCGGGCAATCGCAGTGACTGGGGGAGTTGCGCTTCGACAGCTCATTC
>NW_008759987.1:0-711 GCF_000715545.1 Opisthorchis viverrini | reverse complement strand
GGGGTAGTTCATTTGCACAGAATGGGAAGGCAGGAATTATTGGTCACTCGAGGAACCAGTCAGCGCATGACCACCTGATGGGAAATCCGTGATTGGAGGATACACGCAACTACTCAGCCCATTATGCCAACACACCAAACCGTCTCGATTTGCAACGACGCACGGACCAAGGCACCTCGCAGATGACCACGCATCAGGATGCCGGGTTGCGCGCGCGTTGCAAACAGTTCAGAGTGAGAGGTCGTGGGGCCCTTTTGAGTCAGTTTGGAAAGTTTTAGGGAGGTCGCAACCGTACGACCGAGACTGAGTGCACAGTTACTGAAGTTAGTTGAATACCGCAGTTCTAGTTACACGGCGCTGATAATAGACTGTTGGCAACCTCATAAGAAACAGAGCATGGCAGTGATCACGCGATCATTTTTTGCTCGAATAACTCACCAATGACTTCTTCCGCGGTGACCCCATTATCTTCCAGCTCGTCTGGAAAGGGATGATTGTAATCATGACGGAGATTACGTTGTTGATTCAAAAATGAATAACCGTAACAAGTTCACATCCCAGCCATATTACAGTCATTTTCACACCAGTTTGGTTTTGACGGGAGAATCGCCCGAATCCGCGCCGAATCATCGTTGAGACATTCAGCTGGGACCGTGGAAATAAAAATGTTCCGCAACTGAGCGTAGCTGTCGAATTTTGTGTAATCTGGGT
>NW_008759986.1:0-711 GCF_000715545.1 Opisthorchis viverrini | reverse complement strand
TGAGGTGGTAGTTGTCTATTTGGAAGCGCATTATGAACATATTTCAAAGAAAACAGTGCATGCTGCGAACCTGACTTGAGCCTTATTTTTGCCAACTTCGATCTCAGATACTCGAAGTTCAAATTCTCAGTGCTTACAAGTCAACGAAATGGTTTATATTGAACATAATTGCCTCCAGGATCGTGAGCTGAGCGACGGAATTATAGAACCACCTGTGTTTTGAACCATAAATTGACTACCGAATAACGCCAGAGATTTTTTCACCTACTGATAGGGGACGCTGAAAACGTAGCACAGAATTTGCCGCTATTGCATTTTATCATGAAAACCTGACGTCAAACATTAGGGTAGGAAATTGACAGAAAGAATTTTTGCGAAAAATCCAATCCACCGGAACACTCCCATTAGACGCTTTTCGATTCCACTCAGAAATATCTCGACGATATTTCCACCGGTGATCTTTTACTCCTGTCTAGCAGCAGTTATTCAACTGGTTTTGGTCTCGGGATTTCGCAGCTATGTGGATTCTCTGTGTCAGCGTAACATGCACTTTCGTCGTCGGGCTGAATTCGGGAGTGTAAATTAGTTGGTTCAATGAATTCATTGGAACGCAAACAAGCCAGTTTCTGGTGAATGGGAGTGCGCTAATGGCCCGATTTATGCAAATAGGTGATCCTCCTAGAGGAAACTACCCACAAGGTTGCTGGAAAC
>NW_008759985.1:0-711 GCF_000715545.1 Opisthorchis viverrini | reverse complement strand
CAAATGGAATGACCTTTGTTAATCTGAGTGCTAGATTTGTTACGGCTAGTAGAGTACCATGTAAGTTGATGCTCAGGTTTGTGCTTGATCAACGCAATTGAAGAAATCGATCGCCGTTTTCCGTCCACCAAGAATCTACCACAATGATTTTCGATCCAGAGTAGTTGTACCCATGCACTCGGTCATCACCAGGAGTCATAAATTTTTTCCGTAACAAGTTTCTTTGATTGCGTAACTGCTGCGGTTTGTTGGAGTGTATGCACAGGTAACAAACAGATTTGCGGGACCGCTGGATGTGATTTGTGACGGGGTCGACCAGTCTGATTGCACACTGTCGGCTGTCCATAGGAATCCAGTTAGGCAGAGTTTTCAGCCTTCTTGCACCGGACGCAATACCCGAGCCGTCGTTACCACGAGGCGCAACTTCTGGGTGATCCTCAGGAAGTAATCCGCGCGTAAAATGGGCTACCTTGAACGGTGCCAAAGTAGGGTCGGAGACACAAGAGGAAACGGTATGAGAAAGGGGGTTGTTCACCCAGTTGGCGAAGTGTACAGACATAAAACGCTACCTAGTTGAACAGATTTATCACTGTTAGCAGTATATGCTCAGATAAAGCGCCAGAAATTATAGAAACGTGTATAGAAGAGATGTATTGGCATGGGTAGTAATTAGAGTTTGGGATATTAAACTAAAGAAACAAACCATCCTTC
>NW_008759984.1:0-711 GCF_000715545.1 Opisthorchis viverrini | reverse complement strand
CTACTCATAAGGTTGCTGAAAATCCGGTTCCAGGTGAGTCTTTCGAAAAGCCAAGTCAGTTTGCCACTGAGTGTATATTCGCTAATTTCAGGCTGGTAGTTTGAACACTTGACCCTTTGGTGAGAAGCAGCTCCTTTTGAAGGCAAGCGAAAGAAATGAAACTGGAAGACTCGGACAGCTACTTTGAGGTTCAAATACTCCCGGTGGGGGTCACTGAGACGGGTCCATCTCACCTGACCCTATCTGAGCCAGGAATGTTAGACTCGTATGGCTTCATCACCATGAGTAGGAACATGAGCTGGTTAAAATCTTTCAAATGCTTGATGGCGATATCTAAGATGGTAGCTACCTATGTCAGATTACTTTGTGTATTAGACTGAGTAGTTGAGGTCTTTCTGTGACCAATGAATCGTCTAACTAGGTAGTCCAGGGGATATTTACACAGTTCTAGGCAGCAAAAATAGGGCGCTTTCCAATTAGGTCCACTAACGATACTATTATTCCTCAAGTATACATGGGTGAGGATTCATTTTGGAATGTTGTCTCCCGACATTTTACGTCGCTGGCAATCAGTAGAAATTTTGGCGTAAACATTAGGGCTGTTTGGAGGTTAGGAGTACTCAAGAATCGAAGATTATTTCATTCGCTACATCGCGTTTCATTCGCTCTACTCGTGTTAAGGCTTTCAGATCTTGTGCCTTTTTGAATTTT
>NW_008759983.1:0-711 GCF_000715545.1 Opisthorchis viverrini | reverse complement strand
GATGAGAACGCAGTGTAAATTCATAGCGGAGTCTATGGAGGTCAACTGGCGAGCAAAGTAGTCTTTGAAACATGATGGTAAGCAGAGAAGAGATTGTACCACAATTTACACTTACTAGTAACTTTCACGTTGCACGCACTGGTAACGCTACCTTGGGAATTCGTCAAGGTCAACTCGTATTTGCCTTCATTGGCGCGACGTACGCCGCTAAACTCGAGAATTGCAGTTCCACTCTCTGGTTGCTCCTGTCGCTCAAATCGGCCAAGGCCGGCCGCCATCGGGGCTTGTTCGTTCGCAAACGAATATCCGTCGGCCACGGCGATTCTGACACCATCTTTCCTCCAAACGATCTCTGGTATCGGATTTCCGAACCACGCTGCCGCCAAACGTAAATTCTGCCCACTCTGCAATAGAAACGTAAGAGATTTTGCATTGGCCTCGTTTGTGTGAAGCAGCACGCACTCACCTCATGCTCCTGAGCAAGCGTGCTGTTATAAACGCAACAGAGCACCAGAATCGACATTGGTCACTTGATCAAATGAAAGTAAATATACACCCTTTTCGGAGGAACGGATGACAGAAAATGCACAAATGTGAAGTGAGATGGTGGTCTGGACCCTAATGACTCCGTGTGAATGAGTAAGAAGTATGCAATGTAGCACCTAGGAGAACTTAATTGTTGAAACAGCATATTTTTGCCCATAAGATTTG
>NW_008759982.1:457-711 GCF_000715545.1 Opisthorchis viverrini | reverse complement strand
CGACTGAGCAGGGTTATTATTCTGCAGTTTAGCTTGGATATTTGTGCACATTTTTCGTGTCCCTCTGATTCCGAACTTTCAACATCGGGTAAACTGACCTCTTTCATTTGAATGTAAGTGGACGAAACCGTCGTTTTAGATAACTTATACAAGCTTACCTGCAACTTTGCCGTCCCCCAAGAACTTCATATTAAAACTGTTCAGTATGGAAACTTTTCTTTTGGCAGTTAGGATATTCGGCCATCGAAATCTTA
>NW_008759982.1:0-331 GCF_000715545.1 Opisthorchis viverrini | reverse complement strand
GGGGCGTTTTACCGGAGAGAGAAATCAGCAGGTTTTATCCCGTTAATGGATTCACGCTAGTGTAATTCAAGTTTGTCTGGTACGTCTTTTTTTCGGAGTGGTTGTATTTTAATGACGTAATTTGCAAGTTTGCCTCATCGGCCCGTGTCAACATGTGTGGCAATATTTTCAGGTGTTCAAATGTCGTCCGTCATGAAGTAAGGTAGTCGAATATGGCTTGTTCCCTGTGGCTTAGGACCGTTCTGATGAAGTTGCTCACTTCAATTTGGTGGCACTCAGTCTTGCCTCTCCATTCAAAGCCCCCTAAAATTGTCTCATATTTCTGATATTA
>NW_008759981.1:0-711 GCF_000715545.1 Opisthorchis viverrini | reverse complement strand
TCCGTTTGGTCACTTTCGTGGGCTACCTTCACGTGCCGCATGTAGCTGGATACATACAGGAACGTTTTTCCACACCGAGTGCATTTGAACGGATCTGCTTTCGTGTGCTTAGCCCTCACGTGCATGTTCAGACTGGTTCTGCCAAAGAAGTTCAAACCACATTCTTCACAAACGACGCGCCCTTCCGTCGTATGCACATGCTTTTGATGTCTACGAAGATACTTCAGTTTATCGAAGCATTTCTGGCAGACGTCACAAGTGAACTCCATCTGTCGCATTTCTTTTGACTGTGCTCGGGACAATCTTGTCGGAAAATAAGTGTGTCCTGGATGTTTTGTTTTCATGTGTTGGTACAATCCAGCTCGATAGATGTACACGCGTGAGCAAAGATTACACTGATAGTCATGCAGAGCCGAGTGTTTATTATGATGGAGGCTTAAGCTAGATGGATTTGGAAATGTTTTTGAACAGTCGGGACATTGATACAATTTACACTTTTTGACTTTTTCCGTTACATTTTTTGGTCCGTCACCGGGAACGTTCTTCACGCACGCTTCTTCGGGGCCCGTGAGCAACTGCGTCTGACGCCCTGTGCAAAAAATCTGTTCAGATGATGAGCTAGACTGCATGAATTCCACAGTTTCTTTGGATATTGTTTGAAACGTCGGGTTAGCTGGGCCGGCTTGAGAGAAATTCAAAATGTGGATTGGT
>NW_008759980.1:0-711 GCF_000715545.1 Opisthorchis viverrini | reverse complement strand
TATTGGACAGGAACGTAAACATCTCATATCAACCTTATTTTTAAAAACTGAACTGTACCCAGCATCTTCTAGAGCTTTCGTGAATATTCCTTGACTATCACACAGTTGTAAAGGAATGCTGCGAAGCTGTTCCACAGGTTCTGTAATGAACTCCATGGAATACACCTTCTTTTAGAAGCGAGACTGAGTTACAAGAAAACCGCATACTACTTGCATCCCTCATCAGTAGTATGCGTCGTTATACCATTAGTGGGCGGCCGAAAAGCTTTCAGCGACCTTGTAACCAGTTGCCCTCGTAAAAGTATACCACGGTATTCCGATCCTCGTACCCAATGAAACATTAGACGGTCTGTGTGTAGCACATTCTGGTGAACGACACCGAAATTCAATGTAATCTTCGTTAAATCCGGTTTGTATTATGCGATTTTATGTTTTCCTCCCTCATTCGTTAACCACCCCATATCTTTCCACCCCCACTGTTCAAACTTTGCAACACGTGTGTTTGTGTTTAGATGGAATAGAATTAATTTTTCCGTTTGTGTTGGACACATGTTTTGTCTTTCGAGATCTTTCCCCGCACACAACAGGCGACTAACATTCTGTTCAACAACACCCCCCTCCCGACAAACTTGAAAGAGTATGACGCTACAGTTTATGTGCACGCAAACAAGTGAAAAACATGGGCAAAATACACTCATTTGCAAACGAATT
>NW_008759979.1:0-711 GCF_000715545.1 Opisthorchis viverrini | reverse complement strand
GGTGGTTGCAAGATGGTTGCAACCACCTTCAACTCAGAAACGGCTCATTGAAAATAAGGGCTCTTAACAGGACGAGTGAAGTGACGACCTCGTAGTTCTTACCCACCTACATGTCACCAGAACAGCAGTTTCGAGTCTGAAGGACGCGAGCCGGTTTCGAAGCTGTTTCTCATCTGAGTGTGAAGTGATTCGTGTGCATCTCTCTGGATCCCGTCCTAACTATCCGAGAAAACTGTTTTGGCCCTGGCAACAGCTTGACTTCAAAGTCAGCAGGCGATCAAAAAGGCTCGAGGCAGTCGTTATGTTATGTTTTCCTTATGGTTGCTATTGGTAACTGTAAAGAAGCAGTGCTTATTCCAACACCCGAGGCACTTCATGTCTTAACATGCCTTAAATTCTGTTCGCACCTCAATTGTTATGATCACGAGGCGCAAGCAGTTGAAAAACGGATCCAAAATGATAGATAAGGAGAAACAGATGACCTAAAACCTTTATATCAATCACTGTTATCAGTTGTTCCGACAAATCGTGATCACGTCGCACCAAGTCAGCCAAACTCACCCTTACCATTTGATTGCTCGAGGTCGACTGGTATTCGAGTCGGCATTGCTCATGACTGACAAGCTGAAATTATAAGATTGCGATTGATACAATATCCCAGATCTTTTTTGGAAATAGTGTGCAGGACTACTTGAAAAGTCTGTACGCGGG
>NW_008759978.1:0-711 GCF_000715545.1 Opisthorchis viverrini | reverse complement strand
TCAGTGAGCGGTAAGTGAATTTAGCAATTTTGCATCTGCCGTTTCAACTTCGGTTTACGTTTAATGAACAAACTCACTCACCATTCATTTTTTGAGTTTGCTATATAAGAAACGGCTCTTGACACGCAGTTGGTTTGTTAGTGGGCAAACTCAACTCATCATGCGGAAGTCCACCTTTCAATTGCAGTGCACGTAGGTCACCGGATGTGGTTTCCTCGAATCAACTGCGGAGAAGAAAACCAAATTTTTCACATTTGGCGGAATTTTTATTTAATTTGTAGAACTGCAAAAATGCCATTAAGTAGTATGGTTCATTTAGAATTATGAAGGTTTGTATTGTTTTACCTCGTGTACTGCATTGAGCTTACAGTTAAGTAACAAGGTGACTTGGGACGCTGTCGGATGTACTTTATTATGAGCCTCAGCTTACAAAATAGACAAACGTTTCCTCTAAAACCCTAAATTTTGCAGCCACACCCACGAGTGGAACCTCTTCAATGTTGTAATGAGTGTACAACAACTATCTTATGCATTACAGCAATATTTGGAATTAACATGTTATTTGAAAATAATACTTGATAACTCAAGGCTTGACTAGCGTATTCGTAGCAACTTACTCTAAAACCCCTATCTTATGATTTTCTCTTTAAACCGCCTACCAGCCGAGTGCACAAGCTTGTTGTGAGATGGTACTTGTACCCATTAATGAAG
>NW_008759977.1:0-712 GCF_000715545.1 Opisthorchis viverrini | reverse complement strand
CACCCAAAGGTTGCTGCGGTTGAACGATTTGTTGATTTGTGTGTTAGATCGTGGAGTAATGAGGACACAAAGCGGTAGGAAAATGTCGAACTGCCAATAACGTCTTCGTGGAGTAAGACGTTAAACTAAGTGTTGCAGACTAGCAGGAATTTAATCCGGAAAAAGAGGACAGGAATAATAATGGTACTAGTAATAATAATAACGTTCCGTGTCTCTACTAGGTCTACAGTTTTGTGATTCAATAGCCTTCTGAAAAAGTCAGTTTCACTTCTCCATTAGGACTGACATCAGTTTTGAAAAGCTCTCGAATTTAGCTAGAAAGGCGTCCAGTTGTGGGTGGGGGGAATCCTTCATATTCCTTCTGTCCTGTGGATTAGAATCTTGAGTTAAGTTCTCAAGGTGGCGAGCTTCAATTGAAGGCGCCTCATCTACCTTGGGGGCCCCGATGTCTCCCTTCCCATCTCTATGCAGACAAAAAGTTCGGTGCACCTCATACTAATCTCGTTAACGATACCACCCACTGCTAATCTTGCTGGGTAGATCATCGATGAACAAAACCGTGGCATCTGGAACCACCGTACAGCATGCTTGTACATGTTTTACACGTGTTTCTTGTTTTGCTATGAAAATAATGCACTGATTGTATCAGCTGTACCCCAACACTTGTCGCAAGAGCAAACTACCCAAATTCTCGCGCTACGTGTCGTCAAGA
>NW_008759976.1:0-712 GCF_000715545.1 Opisthorchis viverrini | reverse complement strand
GCACTTGAACTTCACATGTACTTGACCACATCAATGTCTAATGGATGAACAGGTACTGTCTGGCAGCGCCATCAGCAGGTTTTTCACTGCTAGTCGGACGTTGATATCATCCATATACTCAATAGATTTCGACTTAAGTTGTTAGGAAACAGAAGTGAATTTAGGGAACTTTGAAATAAGAGACACGCTTCATTAGGGATGGATCTATCGACCTCCTGCTTCACTTGAAGTGGTAAAATCGCAAAAGGTATCCAGTAGACAATTCAACACAGTATGGATTTCGATTATCTATTCGGATAGGGCTTGAGCGATTTATTGGACCAGATGCAAACAAAAACGGAAATCGGAATTCAATCTAAATAATCAAAGCACGTAAAGAATAAGAGACTTCACCTTTGTATAAGCACTTTTTCAAAGTTGAAAACCTTCTTGTCCACTTCGACCAGTGGTATGGCACCATCGCAAGCGACTCGCATCATGAACGGTTCTGGATTTTCTTTGATGGTGCAGACGATGGTTGCATCGTATCTTTTAACAGCCCGCGGAAAGGCCATGATATCAATGGTTGAACTAGCGCCGGGAATTAACACAACCGAGTTTGGTTGAATTGCAAAGACGCTATCAGCCGAAACGTCAAGCCAGCCGAGATTCATCTCCACGGTTAGCGGAGATGTGTTCACTAATTTCCAGGTCGATTTATTCTCGGGAAAGT
>NW_008759975.1:0-712 GCF_000715545.1 Opisthorchis viverrini | reverse complement strand
TTTTTTTACATTTTCACATTTTGCAACAATAATATGATTTGATATTCCAGGTTACAATACCCGCACATCTAAAGACTTTTCCGGTTCATTCAACTTCGTGATGGAATAGAACAGGTCCCCAAATTTTGGGTGTTAAATATGCGCTCACGTCCACAAACAGTTTGCCCTAAAATACTTGGTTGGGGCGAACATCTTGCTCAGTCCGCCTCTAAAGTGCAACATTATACCAACAAAACAACGTTGGCTATCATAAATTCCTGGGCGAAATGTTACTAGGACTCCCGTTCCCCGAGTCAGGATATCCACTTTCGTTTGCAAAATACTCGAAGTTTCCCTCCAACTGGCACTCCATCCTAACAGAGATGAGAGTGAAAATTTTATTGTTTTCAGTAAATACGTTTCATCAATTCGAATTTCGCGCAAGGCCATCAACAAGTGCTTCCCTTTGGACTCAGTTTTCCATATGTTGTTGGACATTATGCGCAATTAAACACACCGCTAACGCACGTTACCGGGCGTGTCTGGTGGTCACTTATCCCGAAAATGACAGTGCTGTAACAGCACCAGACTGCCGCCGTCTTTAGAAATTCAAACGCTTCGACGTTAATTCCAGACGCATTTATGATTAGTGATTCCTAATCTGAGATACTTTTTGCCGCTCAGGCTTTAGCAACATAAATTGGTCCATTTGTCTAATCTTAATGGCCTCGTG
>NW_008759974.1:0-712 GCF_000715545.1 Opisthorchis viverrini | reverse complement strand
CTAGCTGTGCGTTCTGTTAACCGTGTACCAAGTTTTAGGTGTTAAGTTACACTAGCTAGAAATGAGAAGTGCTGGCGTAATTGGAGAATATTTTCTAATCCGATGATGATACTTACCATCCTCCAAGATGTGACAAGATATTGACAACTGTGAAAGAGAATAGATGCGGCATACTTCAGTATTAACGGAAAAATCAGGTGATTTTTGGTATATTTCTTAAAGGAATTCTGTGCCGTTTACCACTAAGCTTCGATAAGACATTACGTTACCCTTTCCGCTCAGTAGAAGCTTTTTCAAATGAGCATAATAACCTAAGCTCTTAAAAGACGTTCTCTTTACGGATATGCGGTGTTTAAACGTTTTATTTTATAGAAGGACGAAAATGCATTGCCTGTTCTAGCAATGATCCGAAAAGCCTGAACCGTATTGATCGTCGCAAGCTGCGCTTTGAAGATGTCTTACGAGAGTATGAGACCACTCGCAACTACTAACAACATAAACATTTCTGTAAACATTTTTCATTGCACAACTATTTCGAGGGAGATTCTTTTTTGTCCGCGTCGAAACCAAGGAGGCATCAGACTTTTGCTTGTGCATCTGAGGCTATTCGGGATATTTACAAGCATGCTAACGATTGATTGTGTGCAAACAATCATCACCAGAATGTTCTAGGCGTCCACAAAATCACCACACAAATTGAGGCTTGCTGATA
>NW_008759973.1:0-712 GCF_000715545.1 Opisthorchis viverrini | reverse complement strand
TGGCTTGGACTCGTATTGTGTTCGAACAGCATGAGCCCTCCGAGACGTCCGGTGAGTCCGAATTGGGGTATTGCTCTGATGATGTTCATCTTTCGGGTCGTCACTCGTGGCGAGAGTCTGTTGACTGATCTCATCTGAACATTTTGCTTCTTATCCTTATTCCAGGTTGGGTTTCCTAAAAATGAGGCTGTCATGGTAAGCGTTGGAGCGTGATGAGCGATGACGAGTATGACACGTGATATACTTGAGGCATTTGCCTGACCATATTTACCCTAGTACGATCACTCGCGTGTGTTTCGTTCTTTCAGATGGCTCCGCGAGGCAGATACATAGCGGAAGTATCCATGTGAGTGTCAAGTGGGATACGCCCAAATCCACGGACACGTTTGACGAGTGATATATGCAATACTAGCTGATGCGCTCCGGCCGTAATGAAAACCCATATATTTTACAGCGACAGCCCACGAGCGGTGGTCGCGGCTACCGATGTCCGGCTGCGGACAATGTTACAGGTGGGTTCCTTTGTCGTGATGCTTACCATCTTTCGGCTGAGTGAGTGCTGAACTTACGAACTGATCATCCACCTGTTGCTTCATTCTCATGCTAATTTGCATTGTTCTATTACTCCACAGATCGAGCGCGTATTCTCGGTAAGTCAATTTGTTTCACCAAGTGATGATACTTAGGGCAGATTATGATCCACATGATCCAC
>NW_008759972.1:0-712 GCF_000715545.1 Opisthorchis viverrini | reverse complement strand
GTCATCATCCGTGTCTAGGACATAATTTGGTGCCCAGACAGGAGTGCACCAGAAGACTGAAGCATTTGATCAAGCAGCCTCACTTTGCAGTCGTCTGGGAATACAAATATTTGGGAATAAATTTCTGCGGATTATTTCGAAACAGAAGGAAGAAGTTCTTCAAAGCTTATGCGTAGTAAACCGATTATGTTGTAAATGGATGCGAGGAACAAAAAATGTGGAACTATTAATGCGTCTCACCCTCACTTAGAAGTTGAAAAATATAATGCCTTGCTAATCACCTGTTTAATTTTCGTTCACAGTGAGCCTGAAAAACAAAAATATGTATATCCCCTAGCACTACGTAATTACATTGTTGTATCAGTTGAAGAACGTTTATGTGAGAAATGATCCTGAAAGTGATTCTACGGAATTGGACACGTCAATACGATAGATTGAGCACGCACGTATTGAGCCACGCCGTTTGTCTTGACCGTACTACTAATTCCTCCGCAATATTTTCAATGAGAAATCATCAGAGTATGTGGATATGTGGATATTAACTCACAAAATTGGAAGAGATAACGGATTTTATCTCACCGCAAATTGTCCGCATCAACAAGGATTTCGCTTAAAACCTTACATACACAAATAATGTACTAAATAACCGCCTTCCAATGAGGCTTACCTGTTGTGGACATCGTAACAAATACACTTGCAAAATCAGTTTCCG
>NW_008759971.1:0-712 GCF_000715545.1 Opisthorchis viverrini | reverse complement strand
AGTTTGGAAGGCTCACCACAACTTTGTCACACATCAACTGACGCACTTTCCTTTGTATTCTTGGTATTCGAGGCCTCCACCTATTAGGCAGGATATGTGCGTTGCAAACAAATACTGCTGACGTGAGCCGTATAAGCAAGAACAAAGGTGTGAGAGTGTTGAAAATATAACATACGGAAGCAATTTGAAATAATCTGCTTTGTCACACTTTCGGAGTAACCTTATGAGCAAAACGATGAAGTTATCCTGACGACTCAACTCTACTGGATACGTAATCGGGGGACAGCAACGATTCGGACCTGTGTGGCTGGAAGATTTGAACTGTTCTGAGCGAATAATGGAAAGCAAAGACGGGGGGCTCATTGTGACAGCTCCATTCATTCATGAGGAAACGTAACTTTCTCTGCTACACACATGAGTTTTGAAGCCATTCTGTAGTCCTAATAAGACTATTTCATCACCTACTCTGCTCTGAAACGCAAGGGGGCCATACGCCCCTGATCTTCGTTGGAAAATGTGAGCATCTGTAGTGAGGAAGAAGTCGAACGAGCTGATGCTTATCGGGAAGGCATCAAACCTTTTAGTTGATTATCTCCATGTCAGGTAGACTACTCAAACACAATCATCTTTTTCAGAACGGGGGTTAGTTTAGAGTCTTCGCTCAAGGGAGACAATTCCCACTATCCGAGGTTCTGTTCAAACCAAACGTCCC
>NW_008759970.1:0-712 GCF_000715545.1 Opisthorchis viverrini | reverse complement strand
TGACGTAGAATATGCACGTGACAGTGTTCTCATTCTCGAAAAGGGCAGGAAATGAAAGCAATACTAGAAAAAAGACCAATGTCATCCAGTCCATCGAAATGTGCCTCACACCCATAAACTGCAAAGTAATGCTGTGGGACGCAGTCTTTAAACACGTCTCTGAAAATTAGAGGAGTGACCCCGGATGTTGTGAAACAGCATAAGTATCTTGAAAGCTACACTAGCTCTGACGGCAGTGCAGTAGGCGAAGTGAACGCGGGGGTCTCAAAGGCCATAATTACGTTTGCCAATTCGGGCCACTTGTGGCATCTCACTGGGTTTCAGACGTCACGTGCATCAGACTACGGTACGGGCTCTACTGTTGTGCGGCTTCAAGACTCGGCCATTTCGGGTGAACGAATCCGTTATGAGGCGATCAGAAGAGGGGATTGGGTCAAGCAAGTGAGGCATCCATCACTGCAGGCTCAAGTGGCTGAGTTACATATGCCCAGTTACCGCCTGTCGGAGGGAGCGCTGTTTTCCATTCCTAATTCAGAGTGACGGAATCTTAAAGGCGAAGAGAATTTTACGTCAGAAGAAACTAAAGGATGTTAGGAAAAGTTTGGGTGCTGTTGGAGCTGCTCTCCTTCAATGATGGGATCCACGTTGCCCTTCCTATGCTTGGTTGGAAACACTGGATGATTTACCAGTTAACCGATGTCAATGGCGTTCA
>NW_008759969.1:0-712 GCF_000715545.1 Opisthorchis viverrini | reverse complement strand
AGGGATGTGCTACCAGATAGGTTTGCAGCTTTATTAACTGTACGCCGGGTTGGTGTCCACAACAATAGTGTCTTCTGCAGCATACACGTATGCCGCATGAACCGGCAGTTTCGAGGAGTTCTTTGCATTTGCAGTGTTATTTAGCCTTGTGAGAGTCCGGTTTTGCAAACCTGTTACCTCTGTATACAGTTTTCTACTCATGAGCAAACATTTCGATCGCTGTTACTCATAGCTTGTTCAATATCGCTTTTTGAACACATGCGACATTCACCGGATCGGCCATTCCTGCAGGACGTTTCCATGCGCGTGCTTTCAGAACTGTGGTGTGAAAAACCGGCATACTGCCTTATCCTCGAGATACGTGATAATAAAATCCAGCTACCACTTATTTAGTCTAATCAGGATAAAGTTCAGACCAGCAACACGGCACAATAAAACCAGATGCGTGTACAGTGAATGTTGTGCCTTTGGCGTAAGAAACTTGGTGATCCTAACCTTTTAGAGGCGGAATTTCAAGCTGTCAATAAAACGTGCTACGCGATAGATGGGAATGAGGACGCTTACAGCGGCAACCTGGCTGGCTTGTGAGGGGCTCGCAACGCACCTCAGATAAGCCACGTTGATTGCTAGCACACAGCGGTAGCCAAAACATCTTTCGACACCGTGACATGGTTTCAGGTAGAGGTTAGCTTGGCTTCCACAGTCAGACCGG
>NW_008759968.1:0-712 GCF_000715545.1 Opisthorchis viverrini | reverse complement strand
TTTAGCATGGTTGCGATACGTATAAAAGTGGATACAATGCAAAATGAGAGCAAGTTAAAAAGGAACTTATCGTATGTGTGAGTTCCTTGGTGAAAGTCCGGACGGCTGTAACGTGTTTTCTCCGCAGTTTGGCTGCCACACGTGTTCCATGATTGTCCGTGGACCTGTGGAGAGGTTGACGTCCTGGTCGCTGCGCGCGCGATTCTGTGTGTCTTGACTGGGTTCGGTTTGCCTTTATGTAGGTCCTAGTGCGTGTATGTGGGCGCGTCGGCACATGAGTCTTTGGTACTCTGACCGGACGGTGCAGACAATAGATGACCGATGTCAGCTTAATGCGACGTGTTTGTGCGTATGAAAAAATAGTCAAGCCTCGCGACCCAGTGTGCGATTGAGTTTAACAGGCAAGTAGATGTGTGACTGGGTCGCTGCAGAGGCCCCTCCGGCCTTTATCGTGGACTTTGTCGTGCGATAATCTCCGTGAGGTTTACGGTATCGAACTATGTTGTTTCTTCAAAAATAATCCGAAACTATTTCAGCGATGATTAAGTTCCATTCTGGGCGTTCAAAATTCAAGCATATTAGGCATTCAATCCGAATGTGTTGAAATATACATTGATAGTATATTTTCTAACAAAGTTTGTCCTTCGTTGAGTAGATTAATATTATCTGGAAAACTCTGGCTGCTTGAATTTTCCTCGATTGGAGTAACTCA
>NW_008759967.1:0-712 GCF_000715545.1 Opisthorchis viverrini | reverse complement strand
CTTTCAGTATGCACTGGCGTGTGACCTATCCTCAACTAAGTCCCAATCACTTCTGAAACATGCTGCATTCTGTGGGCTTTTTCCGATTTGTTCACATAACTAGCCAAGTCGGTTGAAATCGCATCATCACCAAAGGACGCTGTGCTGGAATTCCTGTGCGTGCAAAATTGCTCAGGTCTCTCGCGCATCTTGTAACCACCACTGACCGAATTCAGTAGAAACAACTGCATCACCAGCTGTCCATTCTACGTCATCGAACAACGGCGCAAACAAATTTGTTCGATTGACACTGTGCAAAGCTACCGAATAAATTGACCAAAGCGTATCGGATGAACTGTATAAAGTGGTATTTACACTAGTACTCCGAGCACATAGTACTTGCTGCAGATGTAATTATTTGCCATCATGAATTGACGAAAAGGGTGAATCACCGAAATCAGTAGAAATTACTGCCTCACTAGCTGTCCCTATTAATTCATCGGACAACAGCGCAAGCGAATTTGCTCGAGTAACGCTGCGTTACAGCTACCGAAAAATTGACCAAAGCGTATCGAATGGGCTGTATACAGCGGTTGTTTTACTGGAACTCCGAAGATACGCGTACGTGATGTAATTTTTGGACATAATAGGTTGGCGAAAAGTGCGAGTTCAAAGTAACTATCAGTTGTTGCGGTAAGCTTTTAGTCACATCGATACAGGCAAGTCCAAAACA
>NW_008759966.1:0-712 GCF_000715545.1 Opisthorchis viverrini | reverse complement strand
GCGGCGGCGATTCGATGCTACAAACCCAGCTTGTCTAAGCAACCGTAACTTGTGGCTAGCCTTGCCCTGGTGAGCCCGGATTTGAATCATATCTACGACTCCAGTACCTTTATTCATCGTCTGATGACCTTTGCTTGTCGTAGTGTATTCGCTGTCATGTGTTTGTTCGTCAAATTATCTGTACGATATCCTGTCCTAACTTTGATTCTGATTTTATGTAAACAGTTGTTTAGATACCTCTATTACGATACTTCTTCCCTAAAATTCACAAACAAAACTGGAATCCCAATAGGTCCCTTTTTCTTGCAACAACTCGTCCGGGGATCCTGTTATAATGAATTTCGGAATGTAATGTCTGATTAGAGCTTCAGCACGAGGAAAATCTGATTGATCGTTCGATAGATTTGGGGCTAATGCATCTGTGCTTGTAAATACATCCCAGTGTGTTATGTTTTCAACCTTCTATCCCTTATTACAGAGTCCTCTTTGCAGCAATAAATGCTGACGGCAATATGGAACAACCCTACAAATCCCACGGGGTTCTCCTGGATCCAATACGCCCACACAGCCTTGAGCAGCTCCACACTCACCCGGAAATGCTGACTGGCTTGAAGGAATCCAGTGCGATTATGGGTTTCTTCTCCATGCCTCGGATAGCACAACCGCATGCAATGACAATCACAACGAGTGGACGACACTTATATGCAGTTGA
>NW_008759965.1:0-712 GCF_000715545.1 Opisthorchis viverrini | reverse complement strand
AAGAATTTTCCGGTTCGAGCAGATGAAATGGGACAACTTTAATTTTTCGGCATAGGTGGTGTTAGAATCATAATTGGTTTGGATTTTATATAGGCGAATCCGTAACAGGTCATTCAAGAGAGTATTCGTGGACTTCCGTTGGTAAATTGTGCCCAGTAGCGGAAGCTGGTTGGAGCACACCAAATCCGCCTTTGCCGAATAGAGTGGTTTTTTTCCAGGCACTTGTCAGAGTGGCGGAAGCAAAGAGGAGATGGTTGTGGATTATTTCACAATATATCTGGGCGCTGTTGTTACGACTGTTCTTTCGGGATGAGGGCAACGTGATACCCACTCTGACTGGTTGTAGACACAAGCGAACATGACTTCTACTCGCTGTGAATGGTGTTCTTGTTGTCAGTTTCTATCCAGTTTGCCTGAATAAATGTTTGGATGTGTAGGCACCTCAGAATGATTGTGGTAATCCAACAGTTACTCCTTTCCCAATCCAATTTTATTCTTTTATTCACGATACGTCTTTCAGTGTAAACAATGTTGTCAAGCTGTTGTTGTCGCTGATGATGATGATGACAGCGAGGATGCTGGATTGTTTCAAGTTCTCAAATTATCTGTCAGGTAGACTGACACCAGTTATGCGTTTGATTCGTCCTTAGATAAGTCTGACACCAGCGGAACCCGTGTAAAATTGAATGCGTCACGCACGAGAAATTATCAT
>NW_008759964.1:0-713 GCF_000715545.1 Opisthorchis viverrini | reverse complement strand
CATAAATCGAAATGTGTCAGCTGTTGGTCGTGTTTACGAGCAAAATACACGAAAGTTAGCACGTGTTGCTTCCTCATTGCTTTAAAAATATGAAAATGGCACAGCGTAATATCGCAGCCGATCAACATTCTCGTCGCCCGGATTTGCACCGCACTTTTATCCACAACGAACATCTTCATTTAGCTAGGACGAAAGGCATGTCATCTTCCACAATGAAACCCAGCTAACAATGATCAGTTCAACACTTTCACTTACTCGATTCATCGGCTGCAAGCTGCCTCATCTCACAGTGCAACGGTCTATATTTAAGGGTCCATATTTAAGCAAGACATTGCAGGCGCCGAACGCCTTTTGGATTAGCCGCCAATATACCGGCGGTCTAGCAGAAAAAATCATCTGTTGAGTGTGGTCAAGATAACAATAGGTGAGTGAGAGATGGTTCCCACGCCTCCTTAGACAAAGTCGTTCTGGAAAATCGGTGCCTCGTATACTGTGCTATTACCAAATTCACCCAACATATTAGCAATCTTGGATTCCGTTGCTTTCACTGGCCACCCTGCATTTTCAGCACACCAACCAGTAATGAAAACAGAACTTGACTTTTCCTCCAGAATCAAGCGCGTTATTATCACTCACGCCTCATTAAACGCCGAGATGAATGAAAACAGAACAAGCGGCAACCTTTGAACAAGCAGATCCCGAACCAATCCGAC
>NW_008759963.1:0-713 GCF_000715545.1 Opisthorchis viverrini | reverse complement strand
AGACGATTTACTCATGGCTGTGTATGATTTCAGTATTGAGGTAAGGAATCAATTCCACCACATCACGGGTTTCATTTGGGCCTTTAGTTGGTTAATTAGATGGTCTTTCTGGATGCGGTCCCGCGGCAGGTTTTTAAGCGTATTTTCATTGGTCGCTCTGGTCGGCAGAGGATCATTGAACGAGTTCAAATAATTATTAACTTCATTGTTTTCTCCAAAATAATGTGTGGGGGACGTGATCAAAAAGCCTCACTAGGATTTCCTTACGGAACATTGATTTGCATTTGTCATAAAGTGTTGGTTATTCCATCATGTATTTGTTTAACCCTAATTTAGCACTTTATAAGAAGCATTGCAAAACTGGCGCATTGTTTCAAATACCCATTGAACTGATCTGACACCCCGCATTCACTGGACACTCAAAAGTGACACACCTCAGAACAAAGGCCCATCAAATGCACATACTTTGCTCAGTCTGATTTGCATTTGGTCATGGAGACAGGGTCAGGACCAAAAAGGGCACCTGAGTCCATTGAAATGAAGATTTTTAAAATGGTTGGATTCTGTCTCTCATAAGCTTCCACTATAAGGCGGGCCTAAACGTACGTGTCACTAATCTGAATTAGTAATTTGATGTTTTCAATAAATGGACACTGTTTTTAGAGTTACCCCTAAATATTCTTTCTTTTGCTGTGTCATTTGACACTTACCAA
>NW_008759962.1:0-713 GCF_000715545.1 Opisthorchis viverrini | reverse complement strand
GTGCGTGCGCGTGCGTGCATGCGTATGTAAGCGTACACATGCACGCACGCACGTGTGTGGTGTTACATAGCTTTAATCGCACGTTTCTCAGTACCGATACAACCACTACTAATACTAATACTACTACTACTATTCTACTAATAATAATACAAAAACTTTAGATATCTCCGTGTCCTCTGTTCCCTCCTGCCTTATGGATCCCGGTATTGGGTGAACTCCTTCAAGTTGGGATCGAATTGCCTGTTCTCAGTTCGCTTAACAACAATTCAGTTTGAACAGTTGTGCAGTGCAACGATGGTTTTGCGACTCATTGTCAGTCTAACTTAGCGAATTTCCGTTTAAAAAACTACAGGTTGTCAGACTGTCACTGGAGAGGATAGCTTTGGCGAATTTTTGTCTCTGTAATATCTCCAATCTGATTAATCCCATTTGTTTGATCTTAATGAAGCCGAAATACCGAGGAACGATCGGGTTGTCCGAACTTAGGCAGGAACAGTGAGAGATATAAAGGTAGCTCTTTCAGCCATGGTCCTTGTATCGGGTATCCGAGCCGTCTCAAAATGCCTCGAGTGTTCCCCTTGAGCCATTGGAAGCTAGCGTTTCAGAGCTCTAGATGGCTCATTGATGTCTCGTGAACTTACTGACCGGAAAGTCCGTGGTGAGAAATCCGTACTTTGTTCCTCGAAGCGCTGTGATGGCTTTGGGGAGAGGAG
>NW_008759961.1:0-713 GCF_000715545.1 Opisthorchis viverrini | reverse complement strand
TTTTAAGCATCCATCTGGGGTATCGACAGGTTTTACTGCTTCCCGTTTTGATTATATTGTCTCATAAATTTGGCTTAAACGAAGAGTTATGGAAAAGAGTGGATATAGTGGACTGGTTATTATGGAGCCTCTGCCAGCGATAATCACTGATATTCAGACCGTATTCATGGCGGTTGTGTCGGCCAGACAGTATGTTGTTTTGCAGAATAATTCACCTCATGCGCCAACCATTACATTGACTTGGCACCAGATTCATTGACAATGCACATATGTTTTCCTTGGCACACGGTCCGCTCACGCATTGCAAATAATCCACCTCTTTCGGTGTAGATGTTGGAAACTCGAGGATGGATAATGCCTACCAGGGCACTCAGTAAAACCATGGCGATGAAATGTACCAAAGGTCCTATTGGAAGTGAATGTGTGGTGTTTTATGAAGTCCACTGATGCTTTCCAATAATTGCCGATAATAACTCGCCCGGTTGTAAACCTGTATTGATAACCAGCACATACACCTAATGTAACATGATCGTACGTTCTCTCCCAGATGACAATATCGATGCATGTATGCGGCTCTTGGCTATAAGTTTGATATTCCCAAGTCCTACAGGAATACTTGCAGTTGGATTAATATTAAAACGGTTTACTGAGAGGAATTATTCGTGCCTTTCTTCGTCCTATCGTTTCAAGACCTACAAATCCCGTCAGATACA
>NW_008759960.1:0-713 GCF_000715545.1 Opisthorchis viverrini | reverse complement strand
CCGTTCTGATACGGCAGTACTGTGTGGCATATTATGAGGATGAGAAAATTGTTGGTCATAGAGTCGGGGTCTAATAACGGAGGATCACAACAACTTCGTTTACGCCAGCGCGCTACCGTGTTTATACCAGAGCCTAATGTACGATTCATCTAAGGGAACCCACATTTCCATTACGACTGCTTGGGTTGTCATTCGTGAGCGGCCTTTGCTCGGGAGGGGTGTTTGGTGATATTCGTTGAGTTGTACTATACCAGCGAAAGATTGCCAATATATCCTATTACCTTTACTCAAAATATGTGGATTAATTTTGGGAACAGTGGCCCATCGTTTTTACCCTTTTCTATGCGTTCTCTGCAAGCATTAGAGCAATGAATTGTGTCGCGTCGATCCGTCCTTTGCGTGTGGCGTGCGATACTTTCAAACCGAACACCTTGGTTGTATTGAGGCTAATTTATCATTTTGTGCTATTAATCGACGTATGCGCGGTGGGTGCATCTGAGATCGTTTTGTTATGTTAGTGGCTGAACTCTTTGGACTGTCCTAACCCTTTCGAACTGTGGAATGCCTTTCAAGCCGTTGCAATCAGGCATTGCCGTAGACTCTGCAACGGATGTCGTAGAATTATACAAGGCGATTAACCGATTAATCATCACGGTGTTCCTCAGACTTATAAAACACGCTACGACGTCAAAAGCCATTGCTTCTCGTCACAA
>NW_008759959.1:0-713 GCF_000715545.1 Opisthorchis viverrini | reverse complement strand
TACTTTCTAGTATTTTCAACCCCATAGCCAATCACAAAACTTATTCGTGGTCCCTCTTCTAATAGAATATTAGCCACTACATTTATGATAGAAGCGAATCTGATGGGACATTGTGCTTGAAATACAGAGCGGGAGAGTATTTTTGCTAAATCACTAAAGCAAATAGTGGCTTGCGATAAATGCAAAATTTGAGTACTAGCAGGCAAGATGCCGAAGATCTCAGCAAAGAAACTGACTGAGTAACATGTATTTCAAAGACGACAAACGTTTTACGAACACACCTTTACTGCTCTAAAAAAACAGGAAAATCGTTACAATCTGAACTAGGCTACTGGGCAACCTGAAATATTTGTCAACTCTCTGGAGGTAGATTTATCTTACTTAGGAATATTAATTTTAATGTGGTCAGACATTTCATCACAAGCTAGTCACATATGTAGTTCTAGGTATTCTGATCTACAAGAAAAGATCACAGAAAAATAACCAAACAAAGGCAGTGTAGCAGCACGGATTTTGGGGGTATGAGTCAGCAATAATCAAAACACCATCTCCACATGGGTTAATATTAAACGCCTCCATGGCTACATTTCATCCTTAAAGGGAGGTTTCTACCTATTTGCCCTGCCTTGACATGACACAATTAGACTTCCCGGGGTACAGTTCTCCAACAAAACCTCAGTCAGTCAACAGTGTATACATAACAATTTGTTTGT
>NW_008759958.1:0-713 GCF_000715545.1 Opisthorchis viverrini | reverse complement strand
TGTCGCCACTATCCTTCAAGCTCGCAGTTTGGTCCATTCCGTCCGGTATGTCTGGTACATTGAGGGATGCTACTTGTGGGCTCTTTGCACCTCGAAGCACAGCATGTATCTTGTTTCCCCTCTTCCCATTTTTATACTTGCCTTACTTGAAGAATACAGTTTTAGTTTGAAAAGTTTGGCGCCTCTTATCGGTTGTGCTTACAGTGTGATAAATCCGTGGATTCGGTTAAAACGTTTTATACAGGTAGCGCAGGTTGAGAAATAAAACAGTAGACTTTATTCTCGATACAACCGAACATTTTGGGACTGAATTTGGTATAATAATTAAACATTCGGCCAAAGTAAGTAGTACGCATAGCATGAGACGCTGTACCGGATCTCTCAGAAAACCGTGGACATCCCGTTGAGAAAGTGTGGTGTTCAAGCCTGGGACTAGTTATCTGATGAATGACTACGGTAGGTTAGGCGCTGGATGTGTTAAACATCCAAACTGTTCGCGTTTGTAGGAATTTCACTTGATGGAAAACCAGCTACGCCGGGGAATCCCGTTCCAAATCTATAACCATCAAGTAAAGTGAACGTGGGGGGTAGACATATATTTGGTGATATTTATCCACAGATGCCCGCGTCAAAATATTTAGTTGTCCACTACATATGAGCTCAACTTGATATTATATGTATGAACAAAGTTTGAAATGCCTAAAATGTTGTTT
>NW_008759957.1:0-713 GCF_000715545.1 Opisthorchis viverrini | reverse complement strand
TTGCGGGTGCACAGTTTGTTCATCACAGATGTTAAACAGGCTAGCAGTTCTCGTTTATTGATGTTGTTCACCCGGACCAGCAGGTCTAGCCACTGTTCACCGAGGGTTGTATCTGCAGGGTGTTGGCAGGTTCGACTGTGATGATTACTGTTGAGGATTTGCTCGAACGTCATGGTTTCCTGCTCGAGTATAATTTCCTTACAGTAGTTGGCTATACTGTGTTCGGCCGTTTCTTTCCACGTAGGACCATATTCCGCGTAAATATCATCAGTGTCCTGGACGGACAGCCTTTTGTACAGTTCATTATAACTTCGAGCGTCGTATGTTCGTACAAGCTCCCGCATTAAGTCGAGTCTCCTCTTCCTCGTGATGTTGTTGTGTTTTTGCCGACTACTTCGTTCGTCTCTGAGTAGTGTAGCGCAATCTTTCCTCTCTCGTGGAATCATATACAAATCGTCCCGCAGGTGTTCAAGTTTCTTTCCGACACAACATATTGGTGTTTGGGCGGCTCGTACCAAGTAGGCCGCAAAGTGATTCCAGTTGATCACAGGTTGTACGGTAGCCATGATACTCATTGTCTGGGACTTGTCTAGGTTTCCACTTTCAATCAATCGTTGGATGGTGCGGGTCTTGTTCTGGGGACAACATTCGAATACAAAGTGATAGTGGTCCCCATGGTCCACGTACAAACAGTTTGCTCTGGTGTTCCTGTC
>NW_008759956.1:0-713 GCF_000715545.1 Opisthorchis viverrini | reverse complement strand
ATTAGTTTGCAAATGAGTGTATATTCCCATATGTTTCTGTTTTTTGGTGCACGAAAACAACGAAGCCATCCGGAACATTCCAGCAGTTCGTGTAACCAATATCACCGCGTCCAATAGCCACAAACGTCAATATCGCTTTCTAAGCTGCTATTTTCGCTGAAATTCCTCAAGCTCATCACTTCTGAGTCATGTATACTTGTCACGAAACCCTATATGTTAGCCTAGTCCTCAGAACTAATGAATAATCCCGAGAACAAAAAAATTCCCTCAAAATTTTTAACTATTTATCAAATTGTCAAAAGACATTGACGGTACTGTATAGCATTGGTTAAAGGGGGAACCTTAAACCGGTCTTTTTTCAAATCCTACTTCAAAGGCAGTTCGGGTTTGCATTCCACCAAATGAGCCATGCTCAAAGCTATCCAATATCAAATTTTGGTAGCCGTGGTAGCAGTATCCTTGAGGCGAGACACTCAATCGCAAGGAGGGAGAGTGTAACTATGCGTCTGACAATACAGCAATCCGTAGAACGAATAAGGACAACCACCAGACCAAACACGTCTATTTTTTCATATGCAAGCCCGTCGTAGATGGATGGTGAGAGTTAGACATCTCATGAAATCGATCAGCTCCAGAGTTATCGGCAAAGCATCTGATATATCCTAAATTTTGGC
Organism: Opisthorchis viverrini; assembly: GCF_000715545.1. Classification (NCBI taxonomy): domain Eukaryota; kingdom Metazoa; phylum Platyhelminthes; class Trematoda; order Opisthorchiida; family Opisthorchiidae; genus Opisthorchis; species Opisthorchis viverrini. The sequence goes on along the minus strand of NW_008759956.1, from coordinate 39 downwards.
AATTCAATTTAAGGTAATTCAAGGTTTAATGGTCTAAAA
>NW_008759955.1:0-713 GCF_000715545.1 Opisthorchis viverrini | reverse complement strand
TGCTTCCTATCTACCACGAGTAGTCATCTTTCGAAAGGGTTCGCAGAAATTCGTTTTCTCTATTCGAAATTCACTGGATAGTTGCTTCCAAAGATATCCAGGATGTGGAAAGAGGAATTTTCTGCAATTTCATTCTCGGTGCGCTGTTGCCTGCAAACAGCCGAAACCCACGTTCGATCTCGAGGATATCCTTATCAGAGCAGTTAACTTTACTGCACCTTTGTGAAGTGCAAGAGCACTGCTTGTAGCACGGTCACATCAGTAAGATTGGCTACTTCCAAAAGCTTCGCTCGTTGTACGCGTAGTCAGGCGCATCCTGTCTGTCTACGTCAGACGGCCGTCAATCATACCGTCCTGAGCTATGCAGGACTTGCACACACGCTACGCAATTTTGAGCACTAAGTCACAATGAAACGCAGTTATATCCGACAGAAGTGATCCAACTGGTCGCTGCTCGGCTCTGGCGCAGAAGCACCAGGCAAACCGTTGTGTTCTAAGGCATTTTATCCAATGCTATCGTTCACATGACTCGTCACCAAAAGAATAAAACGCTTGGTTGATGACGTCCTGGAAGTGCTGTTGAAAAAGTATCAATATCTGCAGTGATTTGAACTCCTGTAATCTCGTCCGTCAAAAAAAACGATAGGTACTTACCATGGCCATCGACCAGCAGCCATCGTCTAATTTGATGGTCAAGCCAAAGAGTTAGTGAC
>NW_008759954.1:0-713 GCF_000715545.1 Opisthorchis viverrini | reverse complement strand
CTTGTTACGATGATTTCAAACGGATATGGAGTTGTGCAAGCAACCTGCCTCGTACCCCCATCCTCAGTCTTGTTGCTGTTCCATATTGTGCTGTCCAGTTGTGAGCACGTTTCCAAAGCCATTACTAGTCACCGTGATCCTGGTATCCGTGATGATTCACTTTACTGAAAATCTGAAAAGCCCAGCCGTGTCAAAGGAGCGCAAGAAGCGTCAATCAGCTACCATAAACAGTTGACACAATGAATTCGCTGAACTTTTACTCGCTACTTCTAAGGTGTATTCCACTTTGGGCATTCCTACAGCATCGAAGGGGATGCAGGAGTGACATCCAGAAACTTGTTCTTTCGGCTTTTTTAAGAGCAAACCGTGCGGTTTTACTAGATACTAGTGTAGCCTATTTCACGGCAGTTCGAACTATAGCTCCAGAGGTTAGCTTATTCCACACGTCTTTCACTGTCGCCAGTAGGGTGACTGATAAGATTTTTGTAAGCCACTATTTAGTGGACCTGTATTTTTCTAGCTTGGCCAGGTAAGATGTCGCAAATGGAATAAACATTTCCACTTTGAAAGCTTAAGGCCAAACCCATGTTGAGCACAACGACTATATCATTCTTGTTTTATGTAGCTCAAACATATAAATATTCTAGTCTGATATCTGTTTGTTGGGACTGGCTTTAGCTGCACAAATATCGTTCGGACTACCGTTCGGACTC
>NW_008759953.1:0-713 GCF_000715545.1 Opisthorchis viverrini | reverse complement strand
ACATAAATTATTCAGCGTATTAAAAAAATTCACGCAAAAACGACTTCCTTGTAAATTCGTTCGAGAGATTAAAGACAAACTAAGATTTGTTTTGCCCTGTTTGGACACCAGATACTTTTTTGCCGCTTCGTGTATACTTATTTTTATACCCACGATAGCAAGGACCATTGTTGACAGGAAACTGGAGCCGTTAGATGTAATGCTTTGAAATACATAAGCATTATAATGCCGTGGGCGAAAGCTTCGAAAATGATATGTTCCTACACCTTGAAGGACACTCGTTTATGTCCGCGAATTAATCTGCAGTCATAGTATACGCAGCATACCAAAGAGTTCCTCAACGTCAAAGTGGGTAAACAAGAACACATGCTAGCACAACTAAAGCTTGCTCTGTTTTCATGTGAGATAGCTACTTTCATCAACAGCAAGGCGTTTCATCCATGGATGAAAAGTAGGTTTAACATCCCTTCAGCATATTCGCCACTGGTTTACCGTCGTGTCACTCAATCTTTGTCAGACGTGGTCAGCGATTGTCTGTGCTTGTCATGGTCTGTCTGTTTTTAGCCATAACTAGGCTAGCAGTGGTTCACTGTTTGATAAAAAAACATGTAATTCGTTTCCATAAATGAGCTTACAATGGTGACGGTAGACAGGTGCAATCCAGCAACAAAACTCACACACCCGTTACTCTATAAAAAAAAGCAACCTGTCTT
>NW_008759952.1:0-713 GCF_000715545.1 Opisthorchis viverrini | reverse complement strand
AGTGAGCTGTCGAAGAGCTTTCAGCAACCATATAAGTAGTGTTGTCATGTAGTTAGAATTTGTTTGTCTTGTTTTTTTAGTCTTTGCCTATCCATTACTGCTGATGCTCACTATTTTTCTGGACTATGATAAATTTGGCAGTGTAAGAATTTTCTCCAGCTTGCATGGACCAAAACTTTAGAGCAAATTAGATCATAGGTTCACAATGGTCCCGTAAACCTGTTAAATTTAAAAAGTCACACTCGTCTCCTGATAGGTATCAGTTGATGTTGTCTTTCACTCTCGCATTTTTTCCTCACCAGATACACCCTGCTTCGTAACAGAATACTCTCATCCCAGCTGACTTCTTGACGCTTTTCAAACAGGCGTCAGCCCCCATCCAGACGAACACACCCATCCGATTGACGTTTTAATAAACAGTTTATTTCAACTCTGGTGCCTTGGCCACTGTGATACCCTAATTTCTATTTTTTTCTTTGCACTCCTGATCTCGCTTATCGGGACGTTCAGTTTGTCTTTTAATGCATATTTGATTCAGATATATCTTTCGGTTGGTGAATTTGCATGGTTACCAACCAGAGAATATGTTACTTCTCCGTCGCCGGTGGAGTTTTCTCAGGATTCCTACCTCCGTTGGGATTTCAGTGAATCATCTGGAGTTTACCAGAAGCCTCCTACTGGCTCCGGCTTGCGTGGCCTCGTTTTAACTGTCG
>NW_008759951.1:0-713 GCF_000715545.1 Opisthorchis viverrini | reverse complement strand
GAGGGATAAACAGCAGTGACTGTTCCCGTTATTGCTCAGTTGCGAATCCGCTTTGCGAGAAAAATCACCCAGCCATTGAGCAGAACCATCTCGCTTCTGCGTTGTAACAGTGAGATTGAAAAGCACAGCGGAAATTCTCCGCCGCTAGACTGCAAGAAGTTTGAAGAGACTTCCGCTCTGCTCGAAGGTTTCGGACCTTAGCGATGTGATGTGGAGCAAGGCAATGGAAAACTACGGATGTATTGGTTGTTAGCCTTGTTTCGATGCCGAGAATCTAGTAAACAAAACTAGAAGTAAGCTCTAGAACAGACGCAGTTCACGCATCGGAGGGCATCCGTCGGGAGCTAAAATAGAATATTTACCGGTAATTCCTCAAAAATTCTCGAATTAATATCTCAGTTACTCAAGGATTTTCAAAATGACAAGCGAGGTTGGATGGTTAGAAAATTGCAGCTTGTGATGGTTGGGTTGAAAAGCTTCACATAGGTTAACAATTGGCGTAAAAGTTGAGTAGCGCAGCTGAATTGATGTCGCAGATGACTGGCGTAAGTGCAGAGCGGAACTGCTTTCAGCATAAAACGCAATGGTTACTTTGTGTGGGTATCTGGTCAAAGTAGTCACTTGTCCGCATTGGAAAGCAACCGATTCGCTAGCTCACGTGACGAATGAAGGTCTCCTGAACTTATTAGTTTATTTTTAGAGCAAAACTATGG
>NW_008759950.1:0-713 GCF_000715545.1 Opisthorchis viverrini | reverse complement strand
CTCTAACCACTTGAGCCATCTCGTCCACCTTGTACGTTGCGGGAATTTGTTCTACTCTGTCAGCGATGTCAAGTGTGGCATTTCCTCTTGCATTGAGTGTGCCCAGCTAAAGCCAAGATTCTGGAAATCTTGTGGTGATGATCTCATTAAAGCAACACAATCTTGTGAGTGCTTGATTTTAGATTTTCAAAGTGCATCACCATCTAATGTACGCAACCGCTACATGCTTACGGAGACTGATGAGTTTTCCAGATTTTTCCATTTGCTCTCGCGTGTGCGAATGTAACTTCAGCAACCGTGATTCACTGTCTCACACAAGTCTCCTGTTCATTCGGTATGCTAGCCTTTATCCAATCCGACAGAGCCTAATCGTTCACGTCGTCAGAGAACAAAAGCTTTCTCTTCAAGAAAGGCGTTGCTATTAGTCATACAGAGACTTATAAGCCACAGTGTAACGTTCCGGTTGGGCGTTTCAACAGTACCATCTGGAAAACAATGAGCCTGACATTGAAAACTCACAATCTGTCGCCATCTCATTAGGGATCAGTACTTCCTGATGCTCTACATAGCATCGGTCACTGGTATGCACGTCCCTTTACTGTACTTCACACCAACGGCTGTTTCAATGCACACGTCGCCCAACCTTTGGAACTCGCTACCATCTTGGTTCAGTCCTGTTGCAGTGAGATGGTAGGTCATCCAATTACCAATCG
>NW_008759949.1:0-713 GCF_000715545.1 Opisthorchis viverrini | reverse complement strand
GAGGTAAGAACTTGATAGTTGGGTTATAAGATAAAACACATTTCCTTCAGGTGTCAAAGGACCGTTGCTTCATTGATCACCTGTCGTCTGCTTTCTATGCGACAGTACAGTGTCGCAACCCGTTTACGCTAATTATAATATTGAAATATTTCATTTTATTCGGCTGAGTACCTAAATAATTCCTGACGTTTTCGCAAATCATTGCATAGCTCATTTGGTTGCGAAGCTTCGATTCAATGGAAGAAAGAATTCTTCAAACCCAAGGAGATTTTACTGGAATGTGTTGCGCTATTGATGAAACAAGGCTTCAAAACCAGTGCAGCGAAACACTGGTGTAGCCGATCAGTAGAAAACATTGATTAAACGGGTAAAAGCAATGAAAAAATTAAGTAGACTTCCCACCTGCGCAAGGTTATGGAACAATGGTCACTTGAGGGCGGTTCCGTCATAATTTTTTCCAGTCGTCGTATGTGGGGCGAAGCTCAGATAGCAGTCCATAGACTACTTAGATGCTTGATCAGTAGAATGCAGTGTTACTCCTTTAACTTGGGTGAGTTAGTCGAGTCGCTCGCTGAGCTCATCCATTATCCCTCACACTCTTCATCATTATTGTTTTGGAAATGGTCAGCGTTCACCAAATGTCGACAGGCGAAAGCTCAAGTGCGCCTACATCGCGGCTTTTTGCTGAAAGCAGGCTCACATGAACTATATGA
>NW_008759948.1:0-713 GCF_000715545.1 Opisthorchis viverrini | reverse complement strand
ATAACGGTATCATTCCATTTAATTCACTTCGACATTTAGGCAAAGAAGAGATTTGGCTGAAGAGTTCCACTAGTTGGTGGCGAAAACTTGCTTCTATCTGGTCGGCTTCCACTAAACTTGATGTTGCCTGCCTCCAAACAGCAACTAATTCGCTGCAGTGTACGAGTAAGAACTTTAGCCAANCAGAAGGACTGTCCAGTACGGATTGATTTTGTATGTTAGTCTGAAGGTAGACATATTTGAAACGTGTTAGTCAACTGTCAGACCGAATCTACTCAGTGGCGTTGACTCGTGTTTGATTTATTCGTCTGCGATTTTCCATCAACCGTGTTTCAATTGAACATCACGTTTATAATCCTGTCTAATGTAACCCAGAAAAATGAGGCCTGTAGTTAGTTGCTGAAGGTTTTTATGCAATCGTATATGTAGCGGGTCGTTTTAATAATAGGTGTATATATTTTGTTGCGCACTAGCCGAGTGGCCAATCGGCCTGTTGCCCCGGTTGGCGTTTTATTGATCAGTTCCTAAGCAGGTTTTCTTCCTCCTCTGATAAACGATCTGTCCACTGTGCTGATTTCTCAGCGGTACTGCGCATCCGGTGTATCCTAAATTTCTTCTTTGGAGTACGTAAATAGTGATTCTACACAAGATACATGCAGCCTGTATTCGGTCCCGTTTCGCCCCACGCGCATAAATATCGACCAGTTGATGAA
>NW_008759947.1:0-713 GCF_000715545.1 Opisthorchis viverrini | reverse complement strand
ACACATCACAAACGAGAGATTCAGCTGGAGTCCAAGTGAATCGCCTGAAAAAGCAAAATTTGTTCGCAAATGAATGTATTTCGATAATTTGATAAACTTTGTGATTGTACGGCAGTGCAATATCAGCGGTAACAATGACGTCGCTTGTGTACCCGACGATTCATAAAGTTGTAATCTGATAATTCAGTTTTTGTCCTCGCAAATCAAAGTTGAATAACTTCTTGATGCGAACTTGATTCAGACGTCCTACAACCATATGCACAACAATCGACAATCCGAGATAAATTCATCCAGATGTCCCGCGTGGAGCGGATGAAAAACGTTCAGCTTTCAAAAATGTGACAACTCTATTGGCTTTCTCGGAAAGGCTACCTCGATAGCGCAGTGTTCTGCACACAGATAGATTCATGGGCGGAACGAACTAGCTGGTACACCTGCAGAGTGCTGTCCTGTTTGATGACATCTACAGGTAAACAATGAAGTGTACAATAGGACACCATGGGTCTGAGGACGACGCGTATTTTTTTGGTCGAAAACCAGACAACTGGTTTTTTTTCAGTGGACTTGGACACGGTAGCCCATGGTGTGAGGTACGGGGTTGCTGTTTCAACTGGTTGTTCTATTTGTGATTTGGACGAATTCATATTTAGCTAGTTTGTATTTAGTTTACGGGATCGATTGTCTTTACAGATTCAACGTTTGGAGTTGGAAAA
>NW_008759946.1:0-714 GCF_000715545.1 Opisthorchis viverrini | reverse complement strand
ATTGAAGGGAGTATTCAGCCATGAAGGTGGACCAACTCTTCTGGTCACTGACAAAGGCACACCTTTCATTGCGAAGTTCCTCAAGGGATGGATAAAAGGTCTTGGCGTGGAAAACTGTTCACTGCTGGCGACAATCCCAGCCAAATGGGCTTGCTGGGGATTTTGTCCAAACACTGAAATCTGCCATTATTTCAGTATTTCCTACTACTCTTGTGGAACTGGACCGTTGGATTGATAATTTTCTAATGCAATACAGGGATGCCGTTCATTCCGTTACGTGGAAGAGTCCGGCACCTCTATTTAAATCTTGTTCGATGTCTACAACTCTTGAGTGTGTCAAAACGGTTGATGTTTACGACCTGCTACAGGAATCGTACTTTCATCAAATGGCAAACGGATGGTCAAAATTCTCGATTTGAACGATCTCTCTTGTCACCGGATACACTTTGACCAGGTGGAGTTCAATACCAAAGGTCAGTCTGTTAACGCCACTTTTCCTGCTTCAGATACTAATGAATCCTTTGTAGATGATTTTATGGTGTCCGAACAAAACGTTTTATTTTAGGAACGCATTACCTTTGAAGAATCTGAAATTTCCATTAAGAGAAGATCCGAAAGATTGCAAACAAGACCACCATTGTACTATAAACGTACACACGCTCATGCAAGATGTGGCGGATGTGAGAAAGATTCTTAAACTTGTAGCTGGAAAGT
>NW_008759945.1:0-714 GCF_000715545.1 Opisthorchis viverrini | reverse complement strand
ATGATGCGTGAAAATTCCGTCTGAGAATCAGTCATTCGTCAACAAACGACCGTGTCGTGTGAATCCGACGACTGAAGGCGATTGGATTGGCGCTGTACCACGTCGATGCGCAAGTTAGCTAAGGTCATGATCGGACTTTCTTCGAGTTATTAACCGGAAAGTAGTAGATTAAAAGTCCACTGGATATCTGCCAGCTACGCTTTAGAGTGCTTTCGTTTTTATCGGTACAGTCTGTTCTCACCTGCATGACAAACATTCCTAACTCTCCTCGTACTATCAACAAATTGTACACCTTTTCAAAACCCGGGGCGAAACTACTTGGGTGCCTTTTTGCCATTCGTTTGACCAGAACCTAACCCATCAAATCATGTTCTTTGAACTCTATATTCAAACTTCAAGACAAATTTCATGGGCCGAAATTTATTTTCTGTCCAAAAAGGGCAGGAAATTACGATAACGGTTTGACTGTAGGGTAGGTCACTGGTATATCACAAGTGACCCTACGATTTGTGGACGGATAGATAGAGGCTTGGTTTGGTACATATATGAACCTGCCTTCCACCGCTCGCTTTCCTCGAATTCAGTGAGGAAACTTGGAGCCTTCACACAATATGCTCAACATGCATTGGGTAGAACTTTTAATGACTCGAGCAAAAATGCTAATTCCAAGCCGAACATATACACTCTTGTTCATTTCATGATGTTTCATGTGTA
>NW_008759944.1:0-714 GCF_000715545.1 Opisthorchis viverrini | reverse complement strand
GGAAGCGTTGGCTAACTGTAACGACGTATTTCAAACAGGATGGTCTGCGCTTGAATGAGTCGAACTGCTCTGCATATCAAGCTGTATGTTCCGACATTATTATTATTCCAAATAAAGTAGGAATGAATTTCCGCACTCAGTTTTGGTCCACCAACACTTAGGCTTATTATTATACACATTACCTATGCATATTTTTTCAACTACAAAGGTTTTATTTCATTATTCAACACAAATTAACTGTGTTTCTAAACCATGTATCTAATGTGTTTAGATGTCTCGTGACAACAAGTTATGCCGGTCCTTTTGAACTTCACGTAACCCGCAGTTCGTACATATATGATTTATTTCTTGTGATCCGCAAACTTCCGGTTATCACGAGAAAACTCCATTTTGCGAACACTAGCAACCTTAGATCAAGCTCTAAGCCTTGTGACCCTTGAGAGGTACACTTGAACAAAATCTAGCACACACACCACAGGTTTTCTCAGTAATGAAGGATGAGATAAATAAAGTACGTTAGGTCCTTGATTTTCCGGGAGCTGAGAGTCATCTAGTTATATTGTATCCGCACATATAGGATGAAGTGTATTGTTTGCCGATGCCTACCAGGAATCAATGCAAACACAAAGTTTTTTGTGTAATGTGATTAAAAAGAGTGTTTCAGGTTCATTTTACCAAATTTAATCTATAGCGGTCGAATATAACTAGCGGGAA
>NW_008759943.1:0-714 GCF_000715545.1 Opisthorchis viverrini | reverse complement strand
AAAAAATGGGTCCAACAACGTTGGTCTCATGGTGGCGAATAAGGCAGCCCTCCTGACAAGCATGTGCACAAGTCCTGTCCGAATGGATATACTTTTACACTGAGTTTGCCTAAAGTACATCTCCGATTCTGTGTTTCTTTTGACTAGCATTCAGCTGTGATATTGGTAGACTGAAAAGGCCTTCGATAGTAAGAGGAACAGCGGATCACAACGCCACAGCAATTGATGTTCAGAACTTGCCTCGCTTTTGCATTTCAAGTGTAATAAAAGATAAGAAAAAAGAAATCCAAGAGAACACGTGCTTCCCACGATTCGTTTTCTGGTCGGTCAACTCGAGGTGGCCCAGCGTGAATTTAATGATCAGAAGGTCAATGACTTCAACCCAGCTCGCCGCCGATACCCATTACCTAGGTTTTTAACCAATCAAGTTCTCCAGCCGAACTGGCCAAGAGTTTAACTCTTGTATGATGCCAGGAACCAAAAAAATTTACTGTATTAGATAACCTGTGTTCTGACGAGCACGTAAACTTCCCTGATTCCACATCATTCTCAAATTCTGACCAGGTTCAATGTTAAATATGATCTGGTCAATCATTGAAAACGCGTTCAACAGGTAGATCCAGACCAAGATTTCGCTCTGCGGTGTGATTGTCTGAAGACGGGGGAGACGTTAATCGAAAGGGAGGTTATGGCGACGGAGATAATTTTTTTCTT
>NW_008759942.1:0-714 GCF_000715545.1 Opisthorchis viverrini | reverse complement strand
GATTATCACGTGGATTACCACGTGTTTTTGATAACATATGACAACTGCATTCCAGTTTGGAAAACTTGGAGTGGTGTTACCTTGCTTTTGCCCAACAGATGATCCTTTGTATAGGGAAACAAGGATTTCAAAATATATTGTACGATACGGCTTTTGGTTCTTCTTTCTTCTGGCGCACGGTATAATACAAGTAGATTGCAGTCACAGTTTGATGATGGATCATTCCATGAAGTGACCCCCAGTCGCTGATTAGTGAGCAGCCAGTGACATTGTGTCTCTATTGTCCAAATTAGTTACCTAAACGAGGGCTATCTTTGCACAAATATGCTTAAGTGATACAACTGGTTTACCGAACAACGTACCAACCGATGGCTGATGGTTATTCGGTTTACTCACTTTTCTAAACACAGTCTCGTATGCAACCTATCTGGGTAACCACTTACAAGATTTAAAGCTGCCATAGTGTATATTCTGTTACCAAAAGTTTGAACAGGCAAAGGAGCCGGCAATTATCGTAAGTATTTAAAAGTGATTGCTGCAGCATTAGCGCGATATCAAAACTGGGGCCTTCTGTTTTATGGGAGTTACGCACTTGATAGTGATTAGTTCGCCGCTTGATTCCACATGTTAGTGCAAAGTATTTACAGTGAGAAGTAGCTAGGTTCACAAAACAGATGAGCAGAGTTTTGATCCTAGGAGCAAAACGTTGGAATC
>NW_008759941.1:0-714 GCF_000715545.1 Opisthorchis viverrini | reverse complement strand
ACAACCGAAGGGACAGCTACAACCCGATTAAAGGTTCAGTCATTCAATTTCCGGAAATCTACGCGAAATCGATATTTTCCCTTGCCCTCTTCATAGTCACAACCGGAGACTTATAAGAGCTGTTGGCTTCTATGATTATGCCGTTTTTAAGCATCCCTTTTTCTTAACCTCCTCCGATAGATAGGGCGCAAGCTGACGAGGGCCTTGAAGTCGAAACCATTCGAACAAGGGGAGGACTTCGTGCCCGATCCACAGGAAAGAGTCTTCAGTTATATCCAGTCACTGCCTTCACGGCTAATGCACAAGGTTTGTAATGAGCTTCGTTCCTTCTATGCATCAGCGACACCCCATTTTTGTGGCAATTAGCCACAGCCCAACTTTCCCGGCTATCTCGATGACGGCCTTTATCATGGCCAGTGTCGCAGCAACCAACCCGAGAAAAAAGAGCAAGCCACTCCACTATTGTTGTCGGGTAGCTTGATCCAACGGGATTATGCCGTGTCACAGCTGTAACATCGATTCGTTTGAACGCGCCCTTACGATTTTGTCTTCAGGGCGCCAGGGAGTTCGGTTACTCGGTCCCAATTGGCCTGCAGGTCATCCTTTGGTATCATCCCTCCTCTCCCACGACTGCAGTGCAGCCAGTCGCGCCTCTGAAAATTACTGTGCCAGTTCCAGTGGTTCGTTCACGTTTGACTATCCGGTTGCTCCAAG
>NW_008759940.1:0-714 GCF_000715545.1 Opisthorchis viverrini | reverse complement strand
GGATGTTTGCGCTTCATGCCGTCTCGGCAGCTCTGAGGATGCATCATCTGACCAATCAGACCATGAGCAGTACTCAGCAAATTGACAGGAGTTGACCCATCGGTGATCAATGTACTTTGAAGTCCAAGGGCACTGAGCATACGAAGGTTGTTGTCTGAACTGGCCGTAGCCATCGCTTTTATAGTTTCTGGTCCAATCGTTCCAACCATTTCCTTGAACTTCTCTACATCAATCTTCATTTGCTGGGCCAAGGTGCTTATTTCTAGGTTGTTCTTTTCTCTCAGATACGCCAATTCTGCCTCGCGCGCTTTCATCAACCGTTCTAGTTCAGCATCCTGAGGTACATGAAGACAGAGAAGAGGAAACTAGCCTCAATACAATACTCAACCCCTCCCACCCTCATCAGAAATAGTTATGTTGACACTGCGACAACCACACAGTTTATTGGAACAGAGTAGTGAACATGGGGGGACCTGACATTAGTTAACAATCCATACTTCCAAACGCTCACGCACACAATCTAGACATGAACTGATAGCATGTCATTTACACGGATTATTCGCCATATTGCACAATAAATTCGGCTTGAGTAGCACGGAGACCCGTAAACGGAAGATGAGCCACACTAACACTCAGTTATTTTTTATAGCTTTTTTCACACACTCCTGTCAAGTCATAAGTTATCCATCTAACAATCTGCACCGTTCGATCACA
>NW_008759939.1:0-714 GCF_000715545.1 Opisthorchis viverrini | reverse complement strand
GCGAAGCGTCATTGTTGAACACTGATGTTGTGTCGTTGATGATGATGAAGTCCTACTCTTTTAGAAGGCATTTGTATCTCAAACAAATCTACTCGAGTTTTTCCTACACAGTAGTAAGGTCCCGTGTGTGATACGCTGTATGGACTTCCCCCCTCTTATTTCAGCCTCAGCCAACTTGGGGATGATGAGCTTCGCTGACCCGTTGCTAGCTGTTGCAGGTTACCAAAGTGAGATACTCAAAAGTGCGCGGCGGCCCCTCGCTCCGTTGGCGCAGCCGCTCCCCCTACTTTCTGCCAACCAACCGGTAGTGGTGGTCTTCCCCGGAGGCTGCACTTATGGTGAGGTGGCAGCTCTTCGGTTCGCCGCAGCTCGACGCCGATGGCAACTCCTCATTGTCACTTCTTGCCTAATCACCTCCCGAGAGCTCCTTCAACAGGCTGGACAGGCTGTCGTGACGACGTCAAACACTGGCCAATAAAATGAAGCATTTCCTTTCGCTCTCGTTCCGATGCATTACCAATGGCTGTGCTTTGCCTCGTTTTTTCGTTTTTTGTATACTCTCTGATCTGTTAGTATCCTCATTGTGTGCAATTTCCACTGCCTTCTTCGTTTGTGGTGTTTCGACCAAATGCTCTTTAGGAGTTTATTTTTTAAAGGGAAATGAGATGCTCGCTTTTCTGCTCACTATTTTTCCCAATAAACACCGGATTCGGA
>NW_008759938.1:0-714 GCF_000715545.1 Opisthorchis viverrini | reverse complement strand
GAAATCTCCCACATTAGCTCGAATGGCTGGGCGATAAAGGTTGTCTTTCTAAAATGAACACCAACGAAGGGAAGCATTCCGACAGAGTGACCAGACTTTTTAAAAAGGTTTAATAAACAGCGAGTGAATTTTTACGGTTACTCAAACTGTATCGTGGTAGATGTGCAGACTAGTGAAGTAACTCAAGTACTAAGCGTCGGATGGTATAGCGGAGAGCACTTGACTGCATGCTTTGTGGTTTTAACTCATTCACGTATTTCAGACTGCTCTATACGGAGTTCAGTCGCCCAGCGTAGTCACAAACCTCATGCTTCGTCCGAGCCAAAATGATACCAAAGTTCAACTATTTGTCGAGTTTATCACCCTGTTTAGTTATGGACTGCAGTTGCACAGAAACAAAACAACATGAGTAAAGCAGTGTAACTTGAAATTAGTTTCCCCGACTAGGAGCACTACAGTTCCCCGGGCTAAAAGAACACATCTCAGATCTGAAGTAGTGCAGCCAAATAAAGCAGTTTGTATAGTCAGTTCCTTCCAATATTAGAATGCTGGGAAAACTATTTATCACACAACTTGTTTCACACCAAATACCCAGAGGGAAAGTGAACGATGTAGCCGCGGTCAATAACAATGTCCGTATGGAGGAGTAAAAATATCAGCTCATCTCTGTGTATGTAGCATGTCCTGCGGACGATACTCTAGAATGGTGCTTAT
>NW_008759937.1:0-714 GCF_000715545.1 Opisthorchis viverrini | reverse complement strand
TGGGTTCCAGGTGAATCTCTCGCAAAACCTTATTTGTTTGCGAATGAGTATTTCACTACCAAGTTATTCATATAACCAGGGTACAGGAAAGCGCTTTCTTCCAAACTTTCTGTGCCGTACCCGGCAACAGCAGCACTGGAGCCTGAAAATCACAGCCTACAAAAATGTGAACTACTCCTTCTGGGCTGCTTCGTCATAACAGCAAAAAAAGCTAGCGGTCCGTTCGACGTTGTGGTGATTTCTCAATGGGTCGGAACAATACACCGTTTCCTGCGCCAGAAGACGACCTAGTGTTGCCAGAGTATCCTCTGAAATCGATTTTCATGAAGCAAATTTTTAAGTTGAGATGGAAGGTATTTGTGAGAACCTGTTACCAGTAAACGACATACTACCATTTAGAATAAAATGCGCATCAGTAGTATACAAGAAAATTATACTTTGTGGGGATTCGTTCGCCTTTCCTTACGTGGAAGATTTGATTATTGCAAGTTCCTTACCAGAAAACAAGAGGCAATCAGAAGACGTTTCCAGTCGTTACACGAATACGGAATTATCTTTTAAAAGCACGAATGCTATTCTTTCTGGCCTACAATCGGATATGTGGAATTTTTTGTCGATTAGAATGGAAGACGTGGCCCAAACAAAACTCGCGATTAAATATCTGTATCCAACTAACTGACTGCAGTTGGGATCCCTCCTACATTTGGTGAACTG
>NW_008759936.1:0-714 GCF_000715545.1 Opisthorchis viverrini | reverse complement strand
CAAGGCAACTCCAGTCAGAAGGAAAAATAATCTTGTAAGTCAGTCATATGAACTCTACTCCCCCGACAAGAAGCCCCCGATGAATGAAAGATTCTAGCTGGATGCTAGCCAGTCGCATACTACTAACAAGCCACCAGTAGACCGAACCTAAGGGTGTCACCTTCTACTAGTGGTCGAGTTTCTGTGCTACAGTGATCCTGCGGGCTATACTGGCTGGAACTCAGTTTCTATAGGTCCAACCATGTTAGAAAAGTCAACGGAGAGTAACGAGTCCCCGTGCTGCGAGCAATCGTATTACGACGCAGACTGGAGGTAATGTCGTGCTGTCTTCTGTGGTAGGAAGACAGTAAGAGGAAGTAAGGCGTTTCCCCTGGGCGACCAGCACGTCTATACTCATGGAAGCAGCGATGCTGCCCTTCCCGAGAAAAGCTCGACCCTAAGAGCCGCACACCCTGATCGCCCAACGGTTGACCGTGACCAACAGCGCATTAAAACTAGAGTCTGGTGCTGTTCAAAATGCACCTGCTGGTCCAAGTTCGAACCCAGGCCTTTTGAATGCTTCTGTCTACGCTTAGGTAACTTGGCAGTAGCTGAACCGTCGTGTTTCATTCAGATTACAGGCTGCTACGAAACGGAATGGTGCCACAGCTGAATGATCTTCATAAAAACTGCTTTTACTCATATAGTGAAGCGGAAAAAACAAAACTGAGGAAC
>NW_008759935.1:0-714 GCF_000715545.1 Opisthorchis viverrini | reverse complement strand
AAACTCTTTTTGTAGAAAATAACATTTTTATCCACAGACCTCAGCACTCCGTTGTTTGAGAAATTCGAACACCTCGTCGTTCTTCGGAAGCCTTGAAAGAACTTGAATGGAGAAAGGCCCTAAAAATTAGTCCCCGGTTTTTCAATGCAAGTGTACGCTTCACACAGCATACCCCAAGGTAAATCGACGCGACGAATGTTGAAGTTCCGGTGGTGCAAAATACATCCACAACCCATCTCCATAAAGCCCCATCGGAACCAGTCCCGAGCTCATTGTTTTCCGCAAACGTTGCGCACATCAACTTTAAGGCCAACACATTCTACATCTTCTTATGTTGTCTCTTTAGTCCAATAAAGCAAATTCTTCTGTGCCAATCCGTAATACTGCTTCCGTTGTCCTTCTCTCCACAACCTGGAAGGGGAAAGCCATCGCCTACAAAAATATGTCCCGCTCTCGGATGATGAGCGTAGCAAATCATTACTCGCATTTCCCCTATAGCCTGAAAGCCATTGAAGAAGGCTTGAATTTTCCAAAAGATAGGAGGTGCTAAAATCTTTGCAAGAGAAATAAAACTTTTCAAACAGAAACGTTGCATTTTGTTATGCATATGCTCATACTTCTGGTGTGTTGCAATTTGCTTAATTAATATTCCTTCTCAATTTATGGAGCGCGCTCGATATTGAACTTGCTGTGCGATGGCTTCAGAAGTGGCCT
>NW_008759934.1:0-714 GCF_000715545.1 Opisthorchis viverrini | reverse complement strand
TTAATTTGGAACTCCTCCAACCCACCAATGCAAGATTTGGTGACCACAATAACCGATAAGAGCCGTTAACTCAGACTCAATACTGATTTAGTGTGATAATCTGAAGAATTCCTACGGATTGGCTCACCGTCTGTTTTAAAACCTAGCCAATTTCGGTGACCCGCTCACTTGGCCCGATGAAGCTTTTGTGTCAAAATCAAAACATTACCGAATTAAACAGCACCAATTGTTCGCCAAATCCTTCTGAAACGATGAGTTCTCAGTCGGTTCCAATTGATTGAAAACTACTACGGACCATCTGTCCACAAATTATCAGGTAACTACGTTCGTTTGGCTAGAGGCAAACTGGGAGAACCACCGTATACTCAATAAAAGATGCTTGGAGCAAAACATAACCCCCCACCTTTACTGGTTAAGCCACCAGACACGTCATTCGTTTCAGCCCGAATAGCATTTTCAGAGGACAAGTCATTCCCCAAACAGATCTACTTGAACACTCGGCGTTTAGCTGATGTCCGTCACCACTCAACCAAGATCTTCAGACCTTAATCTCTCCCGCAGACTGCTAATCCAAACCAAAACGACAGAAGCGAAAGCCATCCAAGGACAAAACTCAAAAGAGAGACAAATACGTAAATTACTTTTTAAGACTGGCCTTTCCAGTGAGCCCATGACTAAGCTTAAACCACCTATCAGACATTGTAGCGTGGCAAA
>NW_008759933.1:0-714 GCF_000715545.1 Opisthorchis viverrini | reverse complement strand
CCATGTGTTGTCAGGTTACCTGGTACAATAAGGAAACTCGCTAGAGCCTTTCGAATCATCATCATCGTTGTCAGCTGTAATAACCGCGTACTTATCGTACAGTGGTTTTAGCTGCCAGGGTTTCGTTCACCGATGATTTGGGGGGGGGTGGAGTAGATACTCGTGCATTGGAGGCGGGAGCTGATAAAATGGTGCGTAAATACAGCACTGTCGGTGGAGTGTCAAAGAGGGAATTGGGAAAGAAGTTATGCATTGAAGGCAATAGCTTGGATGCACGGACGCCACTGAGGGTGCGACTGGGTCATGTCTAACAATGTCTCTAACCATTGATATGGCCCGTCTCGGAGTCCCAATCCAGGAAGACGGCAATGACCAGCGCAGCTGAGCTTGCTGGTAATGCCTTTTATACTTCGCTGTAAAGTCATTGTTTGACCGCCTCTGGCTCGTTTCCATCCTTCACGTGGTCGTGCGAAAAGCACCCTTCGAGGAAGTCGGTCGACTGGCATACGCGGCACGTGGTCAAGCCACCGCAACCGATGCGTTATGACCAGTCCATCAGTCGTGGATAAGTTATTTCTTCTGAATACCATTTGACGTGCTTCAGCATTGCCTTTCGAATCAGGCATTGTCGGAAATTTACAACTGAGCCAATCTACGGTGGAAAACCGAGAAGCAGTTTTTTCACGTCTATTGAGAATTGTCATCACGAAAGTT
>NW_008759932.1:0-714 GCF_000715545.1 Opisthorchis viverrini | reverse complement strand
GTGCACTCCCTCTTGCATCTCTTAACACAGAAATTGACGAACACTATAATTTTAACGCGACATTGTAAGGTGACCTCAAGTGTCCGGTGCTCCGCATAAATTCAAGAGACAAGAGGTCACTCGTTAAATACGTAGCGGAAAAAAATTCTCAGAGCAGACGTTCTGCGTCAAGAATCGCATCAGGATCGAAGAGGCTGACCTTCAGAACACAGGTAACTCTGAGGATCAATGATCCAACTATAGCGGAAGTAAATTAACAGAATTCGACAAACCACCAAAGGATATTTAAGTATCTGAGGGCACTGAAAGCGGTATATATCTGTATAAAATTCTTTCATCAGGGAAAGCGTATTTCGCGATTTTCATTTGACGGTTGAAAGTCACTGTGGCCGTCTTTCGTATGCCGGAATGAGTGCATTGGGAGCTACAAGTTGCAGGCCCACTGAATTGCAAATAGACAGTTGATTTAACCTTTTCATGTCGTCTCCGATGTCATGCTATTCTAAACTTCATTGTGTACTTATTCGTTGCTCTCACCAAGCGAGATTATCCGGGCATAATTTGCGGCATTTTAGTGGTGCCCTTTTACTTGGACGTTCTGAACTCAATCGTCATTTAGAGTGTCAATGTATTGTGTGCCTCATTCACATTCCAGGCCCTTAGAAACCTATCATGTCACTTCGCGACGCGGAATTGGATCGTTGGTACATTGCT
>NW_008759931.1:0-714 GCF_000715545.1 Opisthorchis viverrini | reverse complement strand
ATTATTCATAGCTGATATCTCACAATCAGGATAACTGACCCACCCACCGAATTCGCTTTGGCTATACGAATTCGGTATACGTACAAATAGGCCTTCCCGCTCGAACTTTTATCGCCCCAAGCAAATTGTAACCGCGTAGGCTTTGGCTATTATTGCCCCCATAGTCTACCTCTATTGTATTCTACCTCATACTATATGATCAACCACCTAATCATGCATCCACAAGTGTTTTGTTCGCCAAAGCCCCAAGAGACCAGTCGTCCTATTCAGATAAAGCATACTCGACATAGCATCATCTGTGGAAGGGTCCTTTACTTCGAAATAACCTTGGTAAGTCACAAAAGATTGAATTGGCAAGAAGTATACCCAGTTCAAGAGTAGTAGAACAATATTAGCAATCGTTGCTACGTTTAAACATGATGAAACATTATATAAGACCACCTTGCTGTAAAGTTTATATATTTCGTTTTATCGTACGTACCAAAGTTGGCATTCCAGTGTTTTACATGTGTTTCCAAATGAATCTTACAAAATAATACTGCGCCTTTATAAGAACAACTTTTCCTCTCAGGGTGAGGCACATTAGCAGGTGGCTAAATCAGACTGCAATGAGTGTGAGCTCCTGGGACGGACAGAATTATTAAATTGTGTCCCAGTTTATGGTTTTTGAGCAAACTACCCTCTGAAGTTAAGTACTGAGTGTAGTCTATCACA
>NW_008759930.1:0-714 GCF_000715545.1 Opisthorchis viverrini | reverse complement strand
AAGCAAGTGCACCTGTTACTTTGTAGCTAAATCAAAGGTCTCAACGAAATCACAAGCCGCTCAGAACTTTTCGTCCAATGCATTATCCCACTTTGTACCTTCCTCCGATCTGTGGATGCGAGGACCCGGAACTGATAACAACGCTTGCGTGAAACTAGGACACTCCTAAGTAGTTCGATTGCTACAGCCGAATTAGGTTTATGGATGTGAGTATCAGCATCTTTCAGGTATTGATTATCAAGCTGGAGCTGATTTATTCTGAGCTACGACTCGCTAACTGACAGCCTCACATGATTGCTCGATGTGGTTGTCATTCGGTTCAGACCTGAGTTAGTTTTCGTTGACAATAATCGATGCGAGCTGAGTTTTGACGCAGACACTTTGAGACACAGTTACTTGCTCAAAACGTTTAAGCCTACGAACTATCACCACAGTAAGTTTAATAACCACTCACACTTAGGGTTTGTGTCCTTTGAAATCACACGCATGCATTCTTATGATGGAACTACTGCGATACTTCAACATTCGACCACGTGTTGCCAAGATTATCTTCGTTAGGCAGCTTTATTCGGGGGCATTTAGGTGTGAACAGTAAGAAATACCATGATGCTTAAACGAGCGAAGGTGTAAACGATCCGAATAATGCTGAGACTTGAAGGTCTTTGAATGTTATGGAATCCTGAGAGTCAGCGAGCGAATACCACCAAAGCGTTG
>NW_008759929.1:0-714 GCF_000715545.1 Opisthorchis viverrini | reverse complement strand
TGTGTTAGTTGGGTCAACAGCGAAAAACTCAAGTGGTCCCGGTTCACCGAATGTAGTTTGAGCGATTTCTAATAGTTCTGTGAGGATATTATGGAAGAGAGGTTGATACCTGATTCCTTTTTCGTTGTGTTCTGCTATTTTCTTGCGGTTCATTCTCACCGAGCAGGACAAATTCGTTCACTGAGTCCACACCGAATGACATATAGACACGTTTTTCTTTGTTGAGAGGGAGATGACAGTTCAATTGTGACTTCTTTGCAGCGTCTACTGTCATTTGAACTCTAGGATTTCATGTCGTCCGCAAAATTATTCGTGGGTTTGAAAGAATATCTGGAAGGTTGTTGGCGCAGATCAGAAATATGAGTGGTCTCAGAACACAGCTTTGAGGTACTCCAATGGAGACCGGCGCTGGAGAAGGGTAGGTCAAGCCCACCTTCGCTCGGAACGTTCGGTCTCATTGAAATATCTTGATACGGCACATAATTTCGTCTTGATTCCCGTAAGACTTGATTTTGACGGACGGTGAGACGTGTGGGACTCATCAAATATTTTTAGAAGTCAAAAAAATGAGTCACTCGTCCTTAGCTTGGATTGAAGTGTCCATAAATACGAGCAATTTCGTCACGGACGAACGGTTTTGAATCCATGGTTAACTGTGGATAGAGAGTTGTTGGTAGCAAAGTGTCCTAGGATGGCTCACTTCAGAATGCGTTC
>NW_008759928.1:0-715 GCF_000715545.1 Opisthorchis viverrini | reverse complement strand
GAGTAACCTGAAGAAACATTCCAGAGTGTGATGCAGTCTAGCTACGTCGATATTCATTGGTCGCTTAGTCGAAGCCACGCACATTTCAGCAAAGTACATCGTCTGCATCAGTAGTTTGTATGAACTCAGAAAAGATCATCTTCACAACTGACATGACCACCTACCTTACAGGAATAAATCACGGGACATGTTTATTTAGTGGAAACATTGAATCTGTTAGAACAGTGAAAAAACTGGAAAAGCTACTCTTCTCGAGAAAGACACTCATTTGCAAATCAATTTGGTTTTCACGAGAGACTCAACTGAATGTGCTGCATACAGGCCACCTCATGTTTCAGTTGGCACGGTATTCGAGATATCAGAGTATATTTTCATAGAGGAAACTACTCACAAGTTTGCTGAAAACTCTTCGACAGCCCAAGACCGGTTACGCCCTTCTTGGAGCTCATCAGATAGGCTATCCTATCCATCCCGCTTGCGGGAAAAACGATTGTTGAAATGGTCATTCTTGATAATTTGTCCCAAATCCAAAAACAGATGTAAAAAACAGTCCGGCCGTCACTTGGACGAAAAAAAAACCGACAGACCACTTGTTCAAATTAGGCCAAACCGAGATACTCATACACAGCTAACCGACAGACACAGTGAGAGCACGTGGGAAAGATGAGGACGGAAAGAAATTCTTGTCCTATTATCATTTATTTTTGAAGAGCAT
>NW_008759927.1:0-715 GCF_000715545.1 Opisthorchis viverrini | reverse complement strand
AATGAGACATCCCAGTTTTACTGGTCTAACGATTTATCATGCAAAACATGGCGGTAGTTCGGATCAATAGAAACTTGTGTGACTCGGGACAGGTGGTACTTAATGAATTACACGATAGATAGGGCATCATTCCGTAAGCCTATATGCTTGCAAGTAGCGATAAGTCTTTCGGAACTAAGATTCACGTTGCATCTATGCTGCATTATTTAAATTTAAAAAATATCCACTCTGGAAATAGGGGCCACCGGTTTCTCCGGAGCTCGGATTTCATGCCACAGTGAGACAAGCATTGAGTCAAACACAGTATAAAGAGAAACTGTAGAGATAATGACAGATAATGACCATGCGCCAGTCAGTTCGCACTCAGCCACTATGGCCCGGATCAGAAACATGAAAGTGGGGCTTTGTTTAGGTTTCCTACTTGGAACTGATGAAACAGATTATTCGTTTCTTATCTGCAGGATACCAGTGAAGACCATCAATGGGTCATCTGTGACGGTCCAGTGGATGCCCTGTGGATTGAGAACATGAACACTGTGTTAGACGATAACAAAATGTTATGTCTTGCCAATTCGGAACGGATCAAGTTGACCAACTACGTTCACATGCTATTCGAAGTACAAGATTTGGCTGTGGCTTCGCCGGCCACGGTTAGCCGATGCGGTATGGTGTACGTCGATTCAGAGGAGCTCGGTTGGATGCCATACGTTAAGGT
>NW_008759926.1:0-715 GCF_000715545.1 Opisthorchis viverrini | reverse complement strand
AATAGCCAGCGGCCTCTGATCCATTTGCGACTGTAATTGTAGCACCTGAGTTTACAGAGGGACATCGGCATGCATAGTGCCACTGGTCACAGAGCCAACGAAATGTGAGCGATTTGAGTAGTATTATCTTCGAATGTTATTTTTTGTTTCCTTTACCCCATGTAAATGCGAGGCCTGGGATTTCAATAGGCTTCCGTACAAGAGGATAAATGCCCATCTGTTTAGCCTTACTCATCGATAGGTCGTGCCTCGTTGTTTCGGTGAGTTGAGTCTTGCAGAATGGCTATATTTTTCTCACAAAGTCGCCTATATATGCCCTGATGAAACGTAGTTGGGTTCTCACCAGTTACCGTGCACTGCTTAATTAGTGTTTAATTTTCCGCTCAATATGATTCATCAGAAGGGACGGTGGCATGAGATAGATTAACTGAAGACAAAGGGCTGTTTTTAGAGTTGAATTATTGGAGATATCAGAGAGTTTTCCTGAAGCTAGGATCTCCGACAAGGGAGGGATTCCTTCACAAACTGCCCGATTCTGATTGGTTCACTTTCCGGCTCATCAGGATCTGGTTTCTTTTGGGCCGTAGGTGGCTCGCAGCGCATTTAACTGGTGGGAGTGACATCGGACCTTTTCAGGCGGCCCCCGTCCACACGATTCCCCTCCGTTCTTACTTGAATTAGCGCTGCACATCCTACTGAAAACTACCTCGTCACC
>NW_008759925.1:0-715 GCF_000715545.1 Opisthorchis viverrini | reverse complement strand
AGTAAAATATAGGTACGGAACGCCACACACCAAACACTGGTAGTGTGGACTCTAACAACGAACTGTCTCTGAGATTGCGCGTCCTCAATAAATGTACATTTAATCCCCCCTTCATTTATTCGATGCTGCCACATAGTCAATCATAGGGTTGTTATTTGACACTTTTTCTGGTCATGTTGCCGACATTATGTACAAGCAAGGCGGAGGCAGAGAGAAATAGCCAGTTGCAAAGAGTTAACATTTGAACTTGTTGCAAACATTCGGCTCACCGTGTCACGCATGCCATACGCTCTGCTTTCCCTAAGTGATTTCAGCATCGATGAAGTGACTGAAACTCTACCACAGATACTGGATATTCAAGCACTGCCTTCTGAAATTCGTTACGAATGTCTCCGACTGGTTTAGACAGAGATTCACCGTTTGCCTACACACTAGTAAGTCGGAAATGCAAGTGTTTCAAGCTCAGCTTAGTGAAGAAGAGACAGTTCAGTTTTCCGTTTTCTGCAGTTGATCTTTATTTAGACGTCAGAGCCGGTCAGACGTCAGAACAGCTTTTTTGATCGTAACTAGACAGGACCAGAATATAGTGTGGCTGCTTTTTGATTACACCCTTTTAAACTTAACATGTCTTAATGTGCTGCTTCTGACCCAAAGACCTTCTCAACATGTATTTGGACCATAAGTGTTTATGCGCTCATTGTGCGATAAGTTGTTA
>NW_008759924.1:0-715 GCF_000715545.1 Opisthorchis viverrini | reverse complement strand
GAGATGCTTGGTGATTTCTACCGTCTTGGTCATCAGTCTCTGACTCGCCTCAAGGTCTCAACATTTTCTAAATCTACTCTGCATCTAGTGCATGTTCCGCCATTGCCGAGTAGTTTAGTAACGCTCTATATTCATTTGCGTTTCCCGGTGGCCGATCTCTTTTTCTCGTGTGCTCTCCAGTTCTGATGTGAAGATCCCTGGCCGTCTGTCCTATGTAGACCTTAGTGCAGTCGATACACTTTATTTAGTAGACACAGTCCCTAGTTCTGTTTGCCGGGAGGCAATCCAGTGCACCAGTGCAGAGCGTAGTGTCTCCCCTCTGGAAAGCTGCTCTTATGTTAGCCTTTTTTAGAATCTTTTGAATGATCTCCGATGCCTCTGGTTTATACGGAATAATAGCAGTTCCAATCCATTCCCCGTTGGGTTTTGCTACCGGTACCAACACCCGTCGGAATTAACACTTAATCAAACTAGCTGGATATTCACTACCCCGAAGTTTGTTCTGTACTTCACTTCCAGCCGCTGTCCGATCAATTTCGTCTGTGCACAGTGCCCCTACACGCCTAAACATTGATGAACACCGACGAGTAGTCCAGTGTCAGTTGGCTTCCCGTACGCTGTGATCTTTAGTTTCTCCCAGACCTTACGCGTCACGCAGTCTAAAAAGGCCAGTGTACCCCAGGTTTACCCTAGCTACACAGTGAATTTGACGTGT
>NW_008759923.1:0-715 GCF_000715545.1 Opisthorchis viverrini | reverse complement strand
GGTGGGCGTGGTCTTCATCGGAAACATCACTCAGATTGTATAGTAAAATCGATGGTTGTGATATTTTCTTCTGTAGTGGCGTTTATCAGCATCCTTTATGCCTGTTTGCTTGTCATCTCTTGCAAGCGATTTACTTATATTCCTGGCTGTTGTAAGTATTTTGGGTGGCCAGCAGTACACAAACGAAAATAGCTCCGCTTCTTAAGACGCACTGAAATACGACACTCAGCACTGAGTATTTCCCAACCCATAAATGTCACATTACAGTGATGTTCAGCCCCAAATCCTTTGTATTAAGACGGGCCTTCTGGCTGTATTCCAGTACGTTTTCAGATGATCAATCCGAAGAGGGTCGGAAAAGCAGTCATTCGCTTGAAAATAGCGCCCCAGACCGCGTAAATTAGTATTGCGAATTGATCTGGAGTTGAGCTCGTGCTATCCACTTTGAACGAAAATTTGGGAAATGTGGAGATTTCTCACCCAGACAAAATATGAAACCAGAGATGTTAGCTTGGTGTATTACTCTTGGTCACTTTGGCAGCTGTGACTAACAATCCCCTAGTTTGTGCATATATATGGATATATATATCTGGATGTTGTGGAACTTCGACAGTTCCTACCGAATGCATCCGGAAAGGGGTTATTCTGTATGTTTCATGCTGCGTGTCTAATTAATCATTAAAAACAGCAGTTTCACGGTGCAGCAGTTTGCGCC
>NW_008759922.1:0-715 GCF_000715545.1 Opisthorchis viverrini | reverse complement strand
TCAATTGTCCAATCGCAAAACCCTGTTTTCAACTAATCCTTTCGTGACAAAGATATATTTCCGCTACAGCACAATGATAACTTCCTTTAACCATCTTGTTCCCACAGACCACATACGAGTTGAGTATAGGAGAAACTGACGCTGGACCGGTTTTTTCCAAAGTACTCAGTATTATTAGAAGTTATGATGAAGCACACAATCTGGTTATTCAAACCGGTGCGATACAGGAAATGAGGAGTGCACGATACTTGCGCTCCGGTTCATGTCGAATGGATATGCAAACAACTTCAATCTGTTCAATAGCGTCTCTCAAACCTGATTCAAGCTTGCACGAAGAGCTAATGTCAAGACAACTGCAGCAACGAAATAAAAAACAACCCCTGGAACAGCCGGTCACCCACTCAGACTACCAAGAGTCAGTTACATTCTCAGCTGAGGCAGCGAACACTATTCAACAACATAAGCACCCTGAACAAGCGAGTCAAACAGAACTCCAGGAATATCACCCACTACTGTCAGAAGAGATCAGTACTAGTCGCAGAAAATCCATCCAGATCGTACGTCCAAGCAGAGTGTTCACACAGTAACCGGGAACGTTCGAACGAAACGAGGTTCAATCCGGTAAGTTTGCACAAATAATCGTCTTTATGTTCAGCGTGGACATGTGCTTTTTGAAGAGTGCAGCTCCAATCCAGTCAGTGGTGACAGCTCTTCG
>NW_008759921.1:0-715 GCF_000715545.1 Opisthorchis viverrini | reverse complement strand
TCAATGTTGAGAAGCCAAAAAGAACTTCACGGCTGTTTGAGCTTATTGGGAATCCTTAACAAATCTCAAGAGAAAGTCGTTTCCGCGGCCTAAACATTGCTCCTGACAATGATGATGATGATGAAACATTGCTCCTCAGGTGGGAGTGGGTAGTTAGTAGTGTGATTACATGGAAATCTGCAAGAACGTCTGCTGAACATCGCCACCCGGAGAACTTCGATGCCACCTCAGTTGTGCGCAATTGCCTTGGGTTTACTTGGAAACCTGTTTTCTTGGGCTCAGTTCTGTAGAACTCAATGGTTGCAAACAAGGAACCAAGTTGCCCCAATAGTTGCTGAGAAACCCACGATAACCAACTGTTTTTGAGCCGAACGAAGCCCATTTTTCCTAACTAGTAGCAAACAACTCATGACGCTGGGAATCCAACTGAAGCCGAATTAACCATGCAACTTTCATCGGTATCTCTGCAAGCCACAGTCAAAGTTGCGTTCCGATGGCTGAAAATCGATTCTTCATCCAAAAACATCTTGATTAGTATACATAGACAAGTGATTTTCAGTTAGGTCATTCACTGCTGTATCATACCACCCACTCATTGGTAGTTACGTTTCAATGTCCGAACATTGGGGGTTAAAGTCTTAACACAAACTTGTTCATAGTTTCGTTTTTCAATAAGTTTCCGAGAGAAAACGCTGAAATAAATCAGAACACCGAA
>NW_008759920.1:0-715 GCF_000715545.1 Opisthorchis viverrini | reverse complement strand
CAAGACTGCCGTTCTTTCTGGGGCACACAGCTTGATTTGCACTTGATTCCTATCGCGCCATAGTGCGTGTATGCCTGACACTTCAGGCCCTCACAATCCAATATCTTCGAAGAACGACGATAGCTCAACGGTACCGATCTGAGATAGCCAAACAACTATCCACAGTAAACCAATACTGTGGCGGCAGTGAGCATGTGGATGAAGCGTGACAAAATGCTAAAAAAAACTATGTTAGCAGCGTTCGGTGCTGTCTGTCCGACCTCTCCGATTCGACCACAAGACCACTGGATGTCGACGAGATCGCTATCCATGATCGATGCCAGGAAATCCATATCAGCAGGCATCGAGTACGACGGCGCACGCAAATCCCTCAAACGCAAAATCGTGAAGAGTCTAAGGAAAGACCGAGAGCTCTGGTGGACATCGAAAGCTCGGGAGCTGGAGAAGGCTTTTGCTACGGGAAACAGCCGTGTCCTATATCAACTGATACGATCGACTGGCCCTAGGAAAGCAACGGTCAGCGGTCAGACATGGCCCAGTCGCGCCCTCAGTGGCGCTCGTGCATCCAAACTATTGACGCCAATGTATAGCTTTCATCCCAAACCCCCCCATGGTGCTGTATTTATGCATCAATTTATCATCTGCCGTCTGCAATGCGCAGCTAACTACCCACGCTCATAATAACTTCTTGCGGAATGTTGTCACGATGGGCTTC
>NW_008759919.1:0-715 GCF_000715545.1 Opisthorchis viverrini | reverse complement strand
TATGCCACATAGTTGAAGTCAAGCGCGTCACACAAATTTCGGCCATTCCAAAAGCAGCCAATTCCCGCACATTATATGATAATATCTATTTGGTCGCGTAGATAGTGAGGCAGAGAGTTGTGTATATTACCCGCTAGCGGATAATTTTGAGTAACCAAACTCCAGATTGCAGTTTTTAATCAACCGTCGCAGCTTTATTGTCTATCAAAGGTGACGATGCTCAGGATTGGGCATCCTTCACACGGAAAAGCGTCCAACATACGTGAGAATGTTTCCGTTATTAGCTGGCGATAAAGGGACATCTTTGAACCCAACAACCAAGTCAATCTCTAACACAGATCGGTTCAACCTTGCAAAAGCAACTCACAAAGATTACTGAAATATCGGCCACAGTCCTCGACCGTGATGTCCGGGGCGGTTGCAGGTGCTTGTTAAGCACTAAAAGTACCAGACATCCAACTTCCACTTTCAATCCGTAAAAAGCATTTTTCTGACAGTGGATTTAGTCCCTCTTCATGACTCCAAAAGCCAAATCCAAAAATCCGAAAACTCTATCGGAAGATCCGATGAATAACCAGTCGGACAGGTTGATTGCAGACGATCTGCTAGTCAATTCAGACAGGAACGGAGGGGACCGCAGTCAAATAAGCCACGTAAACCTATATTGTAAGCGAAAAAATCTATAGGTCGAGCAACGAGTACCGAAGAATGAATC
>NW_008759918.1:0-715 GCF_000715545.1 Opisthorchis viverrini | reverse complement strand
TGTTCCTTGTCCGTAAGTCTTTCTTCCGGCACTAGGCGACGAAGTTAGACACAGTAATAGGGTAGACGGGACTTCTGGACCGCGTCCACCTGATAAGCCCCAAACAGGGCGGGACCGGTCGTGGGTTGTCGAACTGCTCTTGGCAAGCCTCTGAGGGTTTTATCGAATATCGTACCGAACGAAACATGAGGCAGATTTTGTGTCACATTCAGGCAAAGAATACCATAAACGCTTGATTCATCTCCGATCCAATTTAAGATAAAAATGGTGTGCAGGTGAGTGCGGTTTTTACCGATCGTTTCATCCTGCCTTTGGAATATTAAAGGCACTGCTTCGTAGTACGCCCCCTAATGACGGTGTTCTGTTGCCTAACAGTGCTACAAAATAACGTGTCCGGGGACTAGGCAGACTGTTTCGGTTGATAATCATCTATCTCTTGGAAGACATTTAAACAAGTTGACTGTGACGATGGCAATGCGCTATAAACAAAAAATGAAATCGAGTCAAACAACTGAACACAGTGTCGCGAGCGTGATGAACGACAATCCCTATTGAAATGGAAAAGAATAATTGGTGGAGGACGCTGAGGGGTATGAACCTAACAGTGGGTTTGATCTTCCTGAGTAGGACTTGTATTCTTGACAAGTGTTTCAAATGGTACTTTCAATTCTGTTCATTCGGAACTAAGAGGGGAGGTAATACTGTGTGATAAGCT
>NW_008759917.1:0-715 GCF_000715545.1 Opisthorchis viverrini | reverse complement strand
CGGGCTATATGCAATGCCATTCTGGAGGACTTATGCCAGATGTAGGTGACAATGTCAGTCTACATTACCCACGCTATGATGGTAAAATTAGTATTCCACGGAATATTGCTTGTATGCCCTTAGGTTGGTGGAGGGAATCCGGATTAAACATTTGAATACAAACGTGGCTAAGAGGAAGCAAGATGGTCTCCGGAAGCCCCTCGTTAAGGCGACCCAATGTACCCATCATTTGGAAACGAGTAATCACTAGAATAACCTGGTTTTGACCTCAGATCAAGGCACATGAGGTCCCAGGGTCATTTTTATCCCACAAAACAGACACCTGTATTTGTGCAATGTTTTAATGATCTCATCCGGTTATCTCTGGTTCACATGCAGCACGATCTGTCGCATCGTACACTGGATGACCAGTTCCAATGGGTGAAACAGAATACCAAGCAAAGTCACGTATCGAGATTCGGGGAACTGGTGAGTCAGGAAGTCTCATTCAAATCTACTCATCAAAGGAGGCACTCGTATTTGGGCTGTGTATGCGAGGTAACGCAGTTACTGACCAATATGCCGACAGCCCCACAGAAGTTTGTGATGCATCACTTTCGAGACTGATGCATCGCTGTAGAATGAACACGGCTGACGAGTAGATTCAATATTATGGATTTAGCATCATGAACGGCACTATGTAAATCGGAAGTTGTTGCCCACACAAGTTATCACT
>NW_008759916.1:0-715 GCF_000715545.1 Opisthorchis viverrini | reverse complement strand
GTGTCTGGATTGACCACTCTTGATGTGCGGTCTCGGTACTTGCGTTCTTGAAAGGCATGCTGTAGACTTCTCGTCTGTCAGGAAATCAAATGATATCATTTCTGCCGGCTTAGGTTGTTTCTTGTCAGCGCAACTGATCACATTGTCGAGGCCTCCAATGTTGGCGGTCACAGGGTAGGCCAAGCCTGGATTGCATATGCATTCATAAGCGGCTGCTTTTCGGCCCATTTTACCCACTGCAATGCATAAGTGAACGAGGCATATTACTCCTCCATCCTAGGTCGTGCTCGACTCACTATTCGTACTTTTAGAAGGCGATTCTTGGTTGTACATTTGACTTTTGGAATAGCCTTTCAGAGAACTGGGAACCTCTCCGGATTTATCCGCAAATCATTTAGAGGAGAAGACCGCAACACGCAACCAGGCATTTCTTTTGGTTGTGCTCTCACAGTGGCCGTATTTCCGACCAATCTGAAGGACTTGGAAGAGTTCCGTCCTTGACGCTTCATTCTTCTTAGTCCCCTGCCATTTCGACGCAAGCAAACAATATAAGCTCTGAAGGCGAATTTATCTTCCTGCAGTGGGCCACTGCTATCCGCTGAGCAAGACTTGACAACTGATACCGACAAGACTGAATCTACATTTCTACTACAGTTATATCATCATCAAGTGAGAGGGTTAGGATCCTACTACTTTTCGAGGAGTCCCGCAAAGA
>NW_008759915.1:0-715 GCF_000715545.1 Opisthorchis viverrini | reverse complement strand
AGATATTCTGAGGGAAACAACCAAAGGATTCACGATTGGAAGGCATTCGCGTCGGAGCTACAAGGTTTCACGCCGTCCATCACGGTTGTGAGAGGGCACCGGGAACGTCGCTGACGTACATTAGAAAGATAAGCCGTTGTAGGTCGAAGACTTGAGGAGTCTGACTGGAGACCGCTGTGAAAGAGGAGTAAGGTGATCGATTCCCTTCACAAGTAAGAACCTCCACTTGAATAGAAAGCCTTAATCCAACATTTGTTTTTCCCCTGAAGTTCATAGGAGTCGAGTTGATTGAGCAGTTGGACGTGTGTGGAGTTTGACCGGATAACTTTGAAGAAAATGAAACAATACTGCTTAAGTTGTATATGGCTTATGTTGTGGTATGTTATGGCTTATGTTGGATAACCACACAATCACGGTTCGATGGCGGACAGAGGAGGGAAACCGTGTTGCGTTGAGGATGTCAAATTATTCATAATATGGCGATTTAGAATAGTTTGCTTTTGAATGTGTTGTATCACCATGAATGGTACTCTAGTAAGGCTGATGGACTCGCAGTGTCGGGGTGATAAGTGGTCGCCAGCTTTGTAGATCTGCGTGAGAGCTGATTTCCTTTCAATCGAAACTCAAGTTGCCGACAAAATATCAGGTTTGATTGTTTAGCCAAGCTGGATGAATTTCTCTCCAGGATCCTTTGATGAACCTTCTCTGGCAGGGA
>NW_008759914.1:0-716 GCF_000715545.1 Opisthorchis viverrini | reverse complement strand
CGCTTACGTAGGCAGCGCTCTCGGGCTCAAGGTGTTTCATGCACGATTATTAAACGAAGTGGTATTTATGCAACTTCAGGCGCGCTCAGAACATTGACGGCACTTCGTCCTGGAGATTCTCTTGACAAAGCAAAATGCATATTATAAGTGGGTGCACGGGAGCAAATACATTTCTATTATTCTAAATGATTGTGAACTGACATATTAAATGCTTGTGTGTGTTGATTAATCGATACCAGCTTCACGTCACTCCACATACAATATGACTGTTGCTCAAGGTTTATCGAGCAAGAGTTCAATAAATACATCGGCGTTGAACCATGACATTGTTTGTGATTACCAATTGGCCACGTTAGATTGAAAATAAATACTGATAATGTAAATCCTCGTTTTATTTTGGCGACAACTAGCAGGATGTCTTTTTTAGCAGTCGTTCCTCTTATGATCTTGCGAATATCATGTCCTCATGGATTCCCTGCATAGACCAGAAAAGTGCGCTGATGGTAAGAACCAGGATATCATTAAACTAACGCGGCCTATGGAGCATTGCTTAGTCGCTGGTGGGATGCACCGTGTTTTGTAATACCCCCACCAAATATGAACTCTCTGGATGGGTAAAGAGAAACCTGGAAAAGAAGCAAAACGTCATATTTTTGAACATGCTGTTCAGCGAATTTTCCACGAAGAGTGGAAAGTGTTCGTGGAAGAAGAACATC
>NW_008759913.1:0-716 GCF_000715545.1 Opisthorchis viverrini | reverse complement strand
GTGGGGCGGTGTACTTCCTTTCCCCCGGTTAAACACTCCTTGTCTGAGTATGCCGTTTACTGCGTGTACCGCATATACTCTATATGCATTCATAATGCCTCATGAACTGCTGACCCTTGACGGGTCGAACCAATTTGATCGATCATTTTTACGCGCCCATTTTTAACCACTTGCGTTACCGCACGTTGTGCGCAGGCGTTTGTCGCTAATTAATATTTAGTTGTCGTCTTTTCCGAGCTTTCTGAACACTTTCACTACTTCGCGCAACAATTTAGACGGAAACCCCTCTAATTTGAGGTTTTTGCGCCTTTTCACTACGTATTTTATACGTGTACTACCGCATTTAGTTGACAAATCTCAAGAATCCACAACTTCTGGCTTGTAATTTTGTGCGTCCGTTAATTGGGATTTCCCGAATACGTCAAAGTATTTTGTAGTATCACTCTGAATATGTGCACACAAATCCGGTTAGGTAATGATGATGTGCTACCTGATGGCCTGGACGTCACAAATTCACATATTACTTGTGCAAAACTGAACTGTGCTCCACTGTTGGTTACGTATTGCTCGTAGTCAAATCCGCCTCACTTTTGTTGCATACAGTCCTATGCTACATTAATCTTCGACGTGAAGGTGATCACTAGCATATATCAATGGTCTAGGGAGCTGGATATGTAAGCGTAAATATAAGTAAATATATATACAATTACATATGT
>NW_008759912.1:0-716 GCF_000715545.1 Opisthorchis viverrini | reverse complement strand
TTTTTCTATCGACGCCATTGTATCTCATACCTCCTAACACCCACCATGCCCTACCGCTTTCATCCTATTTCATCCTCTTCGCCCCACTTCCCAAGCTCCAATCTCAACCGCAGTTGCCCAAACGCCCCTTAGAACTGTTACTCATTCAAACTGGCTGGTGCCAGGTCTACACTCACACGGTCCTACAACAAAAGGGAAAGTATCCGTGAGCCTACATCTGCATGACTCCCTGTGTCAATCTCCGTCTCACCCAGAACCGGCATCTCACCACGGAACTGCGTATCCCTTCTCCGACCCTTGATGACCGTTACTGGGTTGCCCATAAACCGAAGCATGTCAGTGCGATGATTTCATACCCAGTGGGATGGCACTGCCGCAACTATTTTCTCCAGAATCTCGACCGCAACCCCTTGCCCATTCAAGCCTGAGCCACAACTTTGAGCATTTCTAATCCGGCCGCGTCTCTGGGATGAGATCTTCCGTACCCAATAAATTTACGCTCAGATTTGGCTAGCCTGGCTTTTCTGCTGCAACTTCGGCTTGCCTGTTGCACAAGTTCAAATCCGTATACGGAGTTCAGGTACTCATATGTATTAGCAACTTGCCCCATCCAACCCATCGCCCTGCACATAAATTCCCTACAACAGTGCAACCAGGGAATCTGCTTATTTTCAGATTCAACCACACTTTTGAGACAAAACGTGCCATGTGCTCCC
>NW_008759911.1:0-716 GCF_000715545.1 Opisthorchis viverrini | reverse complement strand
GCAGACATACTGATCATGCCTCGTGATCTGATTGATCTGTTACCTACATGTTCTTGATGTCAGTGTTCGCTGAGTTGAGCCTGGGGTATATAGCCGAAAACACGTTGAGTGTACGGATTAACAAAAAGAGGTGGAGATGGTATACCGAATCAAACGCATCATCCTAGACGAACCATATTGTCAAGACTCCCTGAAACCCAAGAAAAGCCAAATCGTTTATGTGAATCGATAGTTCATTTTTGGAATGCCACCGCTCTGACAAGCGTGCTCAACCATAACTGGTCTTGCAAAGCACGACAGTAGACTTGGAAGGCTTTCCGTAGGTCATAACGGCATCATCACCTAAGTTGTCCAACGAAAATTATACAGTTGGATCATAGAAGACAACTGCCGTACGACCATCTTGAGATGAGTAGCAGGTTCGTCTGAATGAGTAAATTACCGCAGAAGGGCTAAAACTGGACAACTTTTCCTTGTTGTTTTTTCCGGTCACGAAACTTTTTAAAAGAAAGCAAATTCTTAACTTTATTATCCATTTGGGTTCAACAAGGCTTATATTTGAAATGGACATTGATTTAAACGCCTAAACAGTGGGAAGATCGATAATCCGTGCATTCGGATGCTTCAGTTGACGGAACCGGATCAGGTCACTTGGTGAAACCAGAAACAGTTGATCCCAGTACCACATTAAAGCCTGTCTTACACTAAGGATGATA